>NC_133618.1:115591417-115842364 GCF_048593235.1 Sminthopsis crassicaudata
TCCCTCATTGCTTCTAGCTGAACTTATTTAAGGCTTAACTGAAATGCTACCTCAGTCAGAATGGATCTTTCCCCACTTTGAACTCTCATTCATCTTTATCTGTACCTTTTTATCTTCCTTTCTTAAATATGAATCATCCCCCCTGAATTGTAATTTCTTTGAGGTCAGATACCACCTAACATTCTGCTTTGTATCGACATGGTATCTTGTCTAAGACTGCATATAACGATTCCTCAACAAATGCTATTAAATAAACAAATGAAGACAAAAGAGCCTTGTACAGGACCTTGAATGGTGAGAATAATTTGGGAGTTAAGCCCTATCATCATGGGAAAAAAGAGTCTTTAATATTGGTTAATAAATAAAAGTAATTATCAAAATCTACGCTATCTAGAAATAAACAACTATGGTGGCATATGTTTTTGTGGAGCAGTATTTCAACCTGGGAACAAATCTCTTTCTCTTTTCCTCCCATACATTGAACAACTTTTTTTCTTATTAAATAATTCAAATTTAGTGTTTCTTCTCTATCCTGCTTTTTGGTATTTCCTTCTGTTTCCAGTATTTTATGAAGTATTTTGCATCTATTTGATTCTCTTATATTCACAAGCTTATAAGATTATATATTTAGAGATGTAAGGGACCTATTAGGTAACCTAATTAAATCCCTCCATTTTACAGATCAGGAAACTGAGGCTCAGAGCAATTAAATGACTTGCTGTACATTACAGAGATAGTGTTAGAGATGAAAAGACATTTTCCTCCTTGCCTCATTTCAGTCCTTAAACATAAATAGTAAATAACAAGTCCCCCTTTTAAAACAACAAGGAATAACAAAAGGTATTTCAAGTTAAGAAAAATGGTATAATTTGGAAATGTTTGTTTTTTGTAGAGGAAAACTGAGGAGCCTTGGGAGTGGCAATACCTCTAGAATACCATTCCTGCTTCTAACCTGTCCTCCTAGCTATCATCTAGGGAATCCAGTCCTTTATAGCTGGGCCAATCATCCCCATCAATTTTTGAACACCAGACAGACAAGTCAGCCTAGTTGAAGCAGCAAGGGACCCTGGGGGAGAGACCCTAAGGTGTCAGCAAATGCCAAGCAAGTCTAAGAATCACTATCAATTTAATTATCATCTCCCTTCAGATCCTGATGGAGATATCCCAGGATCATAAACCCAAAAGTCTTGAAAATAGTTTTGTATTCTATCCTCCCCACACCCTTACTTCACCACCAACCTCCATACCAACCTCCAACTCAGCTCCCACAGCCATCATTGAGAAGAAAAATGATTGAAAGCCATTACAATAACTAATGACCAATACTCACCAAGAGGTAGGTAGACATGGAGTAGCAGAACTCTCTAGACCAGGCTTCTTAAACTTTTTTGCTACCCTTTTTCCCCAAAGAAATGTTTATGTGACCCCAGGTATATAAGTGTATGCAATAGGTATACAAATAAAACATTTACCAATAATAAATAAAATTTATAAATAAATAAATAAATAAAATAAATAAGTAATAAATAAAAATTTCATGACCCTACATTCAGTTATGAAACCCCATGAAGGACCATGACCAAAGTTTAAGCTTTTTTTTTAAAGTTTTGATTATCATTCTTGCTTTTAGCCCAGCCCTCCAAGCCATCATATAGGGAAACAAATACTGTAGAAAGGGAGCTAGACATCCCCACTATCTGCCAACTAATCAACTGTCACTCAAGATCAGGCATTAGCCAGACTATCTGGGGCAGCAGAGTGCTCTGGAGAAGAGAAAGGAGACAGTATATTCCAGCTAGGTCAAACTACTACCATCACCTTGACAGCCATTTCTCCTCAGACCTTCCTGTGGACAGCCCAGACCCTTTAACAAGGAATCCTTGAAGAGCAACATTAAATAATAACATTAAAAAAGAAATATTTGTGTCTGCTTTGCTGTTGAACTCTGACAATCATAGGACTTTTCCATTTGAAACCTTCCATATATGTTGTTGTCTTCTTCCAGTTGTGAGTTCTTTGTGAGCAGGAGAAATCTTATTTTTCTACATGCATCATAACATTTAACAATGTCTTTCACATACAGTTTAACAAGCCAAAATGCTTCATTCATTCATTTTGTAAGTGGTTTCATAAGGTTATACTTAGTGGTCAGAAAAAAAAAAAATTCAGCTGATAGAATCTAAAAAAGATAAAATAGAAGTTTAAGAAATAGTCTTTCTTTAACATAATGATGACATCTTTGTCTAGCAGAAATAAAGAAATCATCCTGCTTTGGCCATTTTACTTAAACAACTTGCTTCCAGGTGACTGTTAGACTTCTCCACATAATCCTGACTTCATTTCATTCACCTGAACATTGAGGGAGCATTACTATAAAGGGGACTAACGTTATGTGACAGACATTTATGTTTGTGCTGGAAGCCCTGAGTCTCGTCGTGACTTTTTCCCGAAATGTCATACAGCATGTCTAGTCCAAAGATCAGGTAACTTCTTTACCATGACCCTCTGTGTTTCCTGTCGCCATGAGGTTTAAAATCTGAGATGGAAGCAGGACTGGGGCATTTTGTAGCATGGCGCATGCAGGTCAGAGAAGAGATTGAACCCTTGTAATATGCCCATCAGGCAGTGTCATGTCTTAAGTTATTTGAGAATTAAAAGTAACATCTCTGTTAGGCGGCATAGTCATATATGTGGGAAGTTATGTTTCTTTCAGTTCACTGATCAATTTTATTTACCAAAAGCATTCTATAAAGTCCTGCTTCTAGGTACTATTTTCATGTCTTAGTTAAATACAAAGAGATTCCTCCTCAGTACTCAGCCCACTTAGTGATGACTTTCTGGCCATGGTAATCCATGAAACAAAGACAAATACAAAATTGACCTCAGTACCACTAAGCAAAGCCTTCCTTCTATGTCTGTAGAATGGTGGATAAAAAGACAGAAGATGCTAAGAATTAGGTAATTTTTAGATAATTTGCAAAACAATTATTCAACTGAATAAAATATCTTTAGCTCATTTTCCCCCTTTTCAGTAAGTAGACCTAGACCACAAGCATGTTTGGTTTGCTCTTTTATAACAACTTGCTATTTGAACTTAATACTATACTATATTCTATGGAAATTTAGATTCTGAAACAATATTGCCAGAAACTTAGAAGATAAAAGCCATACAAATGCAATAGTACCTCAGTTTTCAATGTACCTACTTTTTATAACCTTACAATGATTTAAGTTAATCAATCAATAAGACTTTTTGGGCTGTCAACTTTGTATTTATCCCTTTGCTTTGTGCCCTGGGGATATAGAAGTCTAAGATATGCCTTCCTGACATCAAGGGACTTAAATATTGTCATGTAAGACAAGAGTAATACAGATGGAAAAAGGTCAAAAGAGTGAAAGATGTTAAGTACCTGACACATAGTAGGTACTTAATACTTATTGATGGATTGGTTGTAAATGTTAAGTTTTATGACAGATTATAAAAACTTTCACAGTACAGTGAAAGGGATGAATTATCATTAATGGTTGACATATATAAGAAAGGTTTTATGGTGGAAGTAGGATAAGATAAGTTGGAGTTAAGGCAGAGGCAGAATTTGAACAGTTGGAGAAGAAAAGAGCAAGGCATACAGACGGTATCTTTATGAAACAGTGAAGATTTCAGCATGAATGAATAACGTAGTATAAAAAAAGTAGTGAGTAATAAGGTTGGTTGGGTAAATAGGATAGTCAGATTGTTGAAGGTATTAAAAAGCAGCAAAGGCCTTGAATGTGAAAGGCAATGGAGCCATTGTGAAAATGCTTTTACATTTGTTACCTCATTTGCTCTTACATATGATCTTGTGAAGGAAGCTCTGTTAAAGATTTAGTCTCTCCATTTCACAGTAAGAGAAATGAAGGTGCTACAAGATCATATCATTTTACCCCAACTAGAAATCATCTGAATCAAGTTATAGCTTTGTCCCTGCCTCTTCCAGATAGACTAAACCACTTTTCACATTGTAGTATGGTATTTCATTAACAGCACATGATATATATATATAAATACCTATAATATTTAAATGACCAAATAAATAAATAAAAATAATTTCTTAACTACTTTACTATATACCAAGTATCATGATAAGTGCTAGAGATACAAATACAAAAACAAAGAAAGTCCCTATCTTTGAGGAGCTCACATTTTATCATGTGTTCCATACAACTTTGCTGCTTGATTTTATGCCTTTCTCTGGCTTATTTGGTTTATTCATAGTTGAGTCAAAATTCCAATATCTTCCTTACCCACCCCCAAATATATAATGAATTGTTTTTTAGAAGAGGCAGCACAGATGCAGGGGCCAGTAGAAAATTAAGGCAGGCAGGATTAGAAAGACATTTCAGATTTCCCTTGATTTGCTCTTTTTGTCTCTGTTCTTTTACTTTCAGAGTTTAAGCAGTTTTCATAGGTTCAAGTAAATTTCAGAAGAAACTTGAGAATTTTGAGTGGGGAGGGAGAAGCAAGAATATTTATTGTCTCAAAGCCATTTAAAAAAAAAATTAAAAATTTATTTATTTTTAATATACATTGTTTTTTGAATCATGTTGGGAGAGAAAAATCAGAGCAAAAGTGAAAAACCATGAGAGAGAGAAAAAAAAAAAACAGAAAAAAGTAAATATAGCATGTGTTGATTTACATTCAATCTCTACAGTTTTTCTGGATGCAGATGGCATTTTCTGTCCAAAGTCTATTGGCATTCCTTTAGATCACTGAACCATTGAGAAGAACCAAGTCTTTGAATATATTTCATAGTTGATCATTGCATATTCTTGCTACTATTGAATATGTACAACATATTCCTGCTTCTACTTGTTTTGCTCAGCATCAGTTCATGTAAATCTTTTCAGGACTTTCTAAAATCATCTTGTTCATCATTTTTTTTTTTATACAACAATAATATTTCATTATCTGCATATACAACTTAAACAGCCATTCCCCAATTGATGTGCATCTACTCATTTTCCAATTATTTGATACCTCAAAAAGAGCTCCTACAAACATTTTTGCACATATGGGTCCTTTCCTTGGGATAAAAACCCAGTAGTGGCACTGCTGGGTCAAAGAGTATATGCCCTTTTTATATACTAGTTCCAAATTGCTCTCCATAATGGTTGGATCATTTTACAACTTCACCAATAATGCATTAGTGTCCCAGTCTTCTACATCCCCTCCAACATTTATTATTATCTTTTTCTGTCTCTTAGCCAATCTGACAGGTATGAAGTAGTACTTCAGAGTTGTTTTAATTTGCATTTCTCTAATCAATAGTGAATTAGAGCATTTTTTTTTCATATGACTATAGGTAGTTTAATTTCATCATCTGAAAATCATTTGATCATACAATTTGACCATTTATCAATTGGGAAATTACTTGTATTCTTATAAATTTGACACAGTTCTTTGCATATTTTAGAAATGAGATCTTTATCAGAAACACTGGATGTAAAGATTTTCCTCTAGCTTTATACTTCCCTTTTAATCTTGTTTCTGTTGCACTTGTTTGTGCAAAAACTTTTTAATGTAATATAATTGTTTGTCTATTTTGCCTTTCATGATGTTTTCTAATTCTTCTTTGGTCATAAATTCCTCCCTACTCCAAAGATCTGATAAGTAAACTATCCCTTGCTTTTCTAATTTGTTTATGGAATCATCCTTTTTGCCCAAATCATATAGAAATTTTGACCTTATTTTGGTAGAGGGTGTGAGATGTAGTTCTATGTTGAGTTTCTGACATATTATTTTGCAATTTTCCTAGCAATTTTTGTCAAATAGTGAGTTCTTATTCTAGAAGCTGGAGTTTGGAGATTTTTCAAATACTAGATTACTATAGGCCTTGATTATTGTATTGTGTGTATCTAATCTATTCCATTCTATTTCTTAGCTAGTACCAAATGATTTTGATGGCTCAAAGCCATTCTTTAAAAAAATTGCTGCTACCATATACAATATTCTTGTACTTTGCTCTTTGACAAATAAAAGACTTATGAAGAAAGAAGCAATCTGCATGTAGAGAAAGAATTGACAAATAGAAAAATATGTATAGAATAATTTTACATATATATACCTATTTGTGTCTAATGGTAGCCATCTTCAGGGTGGGGAGGAAAGAAAAAAAAGGAAAGAATTATATGGTGACTTTGTTGTATATTTGGAGGGAATAGCAAATTGTATATGATAATATATGCAGTTATGTGTGTAATCATCTTTTTTTAAAAATTGTACTGTGTTATGAAAATACTTGTTTTGTTTGCCAAATTGAAAATTTTTAAAATAATTAAAAAAACCCCAAAATCTAGGAGTAATTTTTGCTTAAGTCTTTATAAGGGAAATAATATTAGGAAATAAGCATATGTATACATAAATGTGTGTGCTTCTTTGTGGAAAAAAAAAACCTAAAACAAAAACAAAACCTATGACAAAAATCATGAAACTTGAATTTCCTGGACTTGAATTTCACCATGGATAATATTATAAGAAATATATTCCAAAGTATAATTCCTTACTATAGTTTGGAAGAACTTAGAAATTCCTTTGTTGTATGTTGACTGACTGCCCTTTAAAACAATTATCCTTAAAAGCTTGGATAGCTTTAATAATAAGGAAGAATTCTTAATGGATACTTTGATCAATTAGAATTTATTCACTTGAACAGAATTTTAGCTACTATTATTTAGACTTATATAAATCAGCTTCATCACACATTATTCCTTTCTACTCAAATTGTAGTTTTGTTAAACAAATCTCCAAATGTTTTTTTCATTAATGATATCCAATCTCCTCTCTCTGTGGCTTTGCATTCCCTCTTCATGATTTTCTATTAAAATTCCTAGTTTTCTTCAAGGCTCAACTCATGTACCTTTTTCTATATGAAGTCTTTGCTGCCTTACAACACAAACTTAAAAGAGCTATATAAATGTCCGATATTACAATATACAATGGCTATTTCCCACAAGAGTTCCCTAGTTTCAGAACCATTTTTCAGAGGCTGGGAGCTGCATCATTTTAGGTAGGGCTTGGGTATTCATATACTTTAATCCTACTCCAATCTCAGGGTGGTACAATGTAGGACTGAGTTGGCCATGGTGATCCATTGTACTATTTCCTGCCATAATGACCTTTAATCCCTTGAGTTAGTTCCTCAATAATCCAATGTATTTTACCCTGCAATTCAATTTTTTTATCCTATCAGAAGAGTTTTCTGATATGATGATAAGGACAAAAAAATAACTGATTTTATGAAAATCTTTTCCCAACAACCAATGCTAAAGCCTAGAGGCAGAAAGACCTGAACTTAAATATGGCTTCAGACATTTACAAGCTGTATAACTTGGGGCAAGTTTTGCTGCATTTTCTTCAACTGAAAAGTGGAAACATCTTCTTTCTAGGGTTATTGTGAGGATTAAATAAGATAATGTTTGTAAAGCATTTAGTACAGTGTCTGATGCTGGTAGTTATAATATAAATTTCAGATAGATACTATAAGGGAACTGTAAGAGTCTTTGAGGGCAATTAAGACATTTCTTGGGACCATATGTCTTGAGAGGTAATCTCAAGACATATGGTTCCAAGAAATGTCTTAGTTCTTGGCCTCTACTTTAGTTTTAGGATGTTTATTTTTAAATGTTAATTTTTTTCTTTTAATTTTAATTTAGTTTAGTTTTAGTCTAGTGTTTTTCCCCTCATTCTTAGTAAAAAGAGCCGACTGATCTTATGAGCTTCATTACATTACATTAGGAAACAATACCTTTAATGTAATTAAACATTAGGAAAATACCTTGACATCTTGGTATTTCAGAGTCCAGGTTTGTAGTCATACAGCATCAATGCTCCAAGGAACAAGAAGTGACTTCTAGGATTTGTTCAATGGTAACTGAGACAAGGACTTAGCCACTGATGCTATGTTTGGTTATGAACTTGGTGGGACTACAGTTATATGGAAATTGAGCTAAGTTTGAGACAATTCCCTTCTAAAAACTTTAGTAGGAAAGGGAAATATACTCCTGATGCATTAGGGGAAATTTTTTTACTTTGTTCTTGCTAATTTTCAAAGTAAATATCCCTTTGGTGGGATGAGAGTGTGAAGGGAGGAAGAGAATTTAAAACTGAAATTAAAAAAAAACCTTAAATAAAATTAAAGCTAATTGATATTGTAATGAAATAAACCTGGTATATGAGTAATTGGCTCTTAATAATGGGAGAAAATAGTCACTAGGGGGTCAGTAGCTTGAGTCAATAGCAATGGTGAAGATACACCCAAATTGTTTCAGGGTATTCACTACATGTGTACTTATTGATATATGTATCCATGCCATGTACATTCGTCACAAATGTTTTTCTAGGTATGTCCTCTTTATCTACTGATAATATGTATGTTTTTTGGGGCAGTTTGCCCCAGGTTTATTGGAGAAAGATTTGATTTGATTTGATTTTTTACTATACTATTATCATTATAAGATTTTACTTTGAATTAATTATGCCTTAAGACTATTAAAGATAAAAATATTGGTTGAAATCTAGAACTGTATTTTGGCTTTGTTTTATATTTTTTCATTCAAACTATCCTGAATCTGCGGTAATCTTCTTTGGGGAACTCTTCTGCACATTCTAAGGTGCTACAAATAACAACACAAATAAATGAATGTTTTTAGTTACAAGGGAATTGTAAAGTTATTTTCAAAAATTGAGATAAAAAACTTTATTAAACTTGTTTTATGAAATACCTATAAATCTAATACCTAAGTCAGGGAAGGATAAAGTAGGAATGAACTATATACCACTATTATTAATGAATATGGGATTTGGTAAGATTTTGCTCAACAAATCTATTGACCCTTCTAATGATGAGAACATCTTAAAAAGCATCTTTGGCTCATCAGAGATGACCTTACATGTTTTCCCAGATAGAAGACTGAGAAAAGAAAGTTCTCACCTACAAAGTTTTTGACACTGTAACAAAGCTTGACATTGCAAATTTTAGTAACAACAATTTTCTTCTCTTTCTCTCTTATCTAGAATTTCTTGGTGATGGACATGATATTTGGAAACATACATCACTATTTACATTGGTACTACAATCCTTGCATCTTTCCATCTGACTTGAAAATTGCTATATGTGTTATCTCTCACAATTAACATTAAATTCCTTAAGAACAGGGGATTTGTTGATTTTCTGTTTGTATCTCCAGTACTTAACACCATCCTTTTTGTACAATAAGTTCTTTATAAATGTTCTTTTCATTAAATCATTCAAAGAAGAAGATATATGAGAAGTTCCTTCCTCCAACTTTTTTTTTTTTTTGCAGAAGTAGGACATAGCACTACCTATATTGTGTTATATTTTAGTTGATTTTTCTCTTTTTTTCTTTACTATTTTTATTCCTTTTTTTCTTTTTCTTTTTCTTTATTGCTCTCTGCTAGGGCAATGAGGGATGGACCTATAGGGGAATGTCGATGATATAAAAATAAAAGATTATAACAACAATTTATTTTTTTTGGGGGGAAAAACTGACCTGGATTGTACTTAAACAGGGAAATAGTGGAGCAGATCAAATTTGTTGTATTATTCAATTTCCAATCTACAGCCTGTATTTGGAAGTCCTTGAATTTTATAATGTTTTTGTTATCTTTTATTCATTTTCCTTTACTACAGAAAAATGACTAGTTACACATCAGTTATTTGAATTACAACTATGAATTGAGAAGACAAACTTGAAAAAAACAAAGATGAGATGTTTCAGTTTACATATTAGGAAAAGAATTGATGAAGAAGAATCATATGAATTATTATTTAATTAAATATTAACTTTTAGTTTAAAAAACTTTCCCAGTCAAATAACATTTTAGCTATTTATTGAATTGTGGAATAGTTGTAAAGAAGGCTGGATTTGAAGTTAGAAGATTTTGCTTCTTTTATTTACTACCTGCATGACCTTGGGCAAGTCACTTCCTACTCTGGGCCTCAGTTTACTCATTTATAAAAAGAAAGTGGGACTTGAGTGTCTCTAAGGTCACATCCAACTCTAAATCTATAATTTCAAAACTCTGTCACAACGTTTCAGTGTCTTATTTCCCTATACTGTCTCAGTGTTTATATGTTCATTATATTGAATTAAAAAATGCATAGGAAAAGACACTCAAATATTTATTGATTGATCAATAGACTGTATTGTGCAAAAGAAAAAAAAAGTATAGCACTTGGAGTCAAAAGATCTGAATTTTGATTGTGGATCTCTTCCATGTATTAGCTGTCTTATACTTAATAGTTGCCTGGTATAGGGAAACTCACTATTCTATCAGTTTCTCTATTTATTATTATCATACTTGCATTATCTATATCACAGTGTTTTTGGAAGAATCAAATGTTTGTGAAAGTATTTTGTAAACTAGTAGTCAAAGCATTAGATAAATATAAATGAACAAGACATGACCTCTTTGGGCTTCTGATTCTAGATGTATGAGATAAAGAAGTTGGACAAAATGACCTCTAACGTCCCTTCCAGTGCTAAAACTATGATCCTAATTTACTTAATTTTATCAGTGAATGAATAATAAAAGGTAAACTATCCTAATAAATGGTTATAGGATAGTGGGAAAGAAAAAAAAAATTAAAATGGGAATGATAGACATGGATAATTTTTCAAACAATGAAAATGTCAGTATAAGTACAAAATAAATCTATCCTGAAATTAAGCCCATAAATGATTTTTAAGCATGGGCTAATTTGGAATTTTGACTGTAAACTCTTTTCTTTAGAGTTCTTGGATCCCTGTTTTGGACTGGGTTGTGTGAGTACAAGTTGCATATATCCTAACCATGTTGATTCAAGATATATGGACCTGTTGGACATACACACACATACACACACACACACACACACACACACACACACACACAAACCCACACACAAATTAATTTGCTGAAACATACTAATGATACAATCTTATCATCTCATTGTAGTTTTTTTTTAAATCTAAATAACTAAATAGCATACATTAAAAACTCCTCAACTCTATTTTGACCAATGTTTGTTAGCTAACGTGCTGTTATTGAGCATCTAATGTGTGCAAATCATAGTTCTTGGTACCATTGAAGTACACAAAGCCAGTGGCAGTTGTTGCCCTGGAGGAGTTTATGGTCTAACTCTTGCCATACTTTGTCTTGATTGTCCCATTTCAATCTGATGCACAGGCTCCTTTTCCTAGAAACTATTTTACCTTTGTTTTTGTTTTTAAAACAGAGGATTTAATCTGCCTTGGTTTGTTTGGGCTATTGAAGCCACTGATCTTATCTCCCCTGGGTTTGTTTGCTTCTGAAGTCCAGGCATCAAAGAGAAAAGGAACTACTGATTTCTCAGTGGATTCCTCAGCTTTGAGCATGCTAGATCAGACCACCCAGGCAATAATTTGTTTCCTCAAACTGGTTGTTATAGATGCACATCTAATGATTGTTTGAGGCCAAAGCTTAAAGTTGGGATCATGTGGATACAGTCATAATTCAAAAACAAGTTTCCCAGGTGTTTATTTGGTTGATGGTACTCATAAAAATGGTGCTCATACCAATCAAATTCTGTTTTTTCATTACAGAAAATGGGAATACCTTTCCTACAAGCTAGTTATTATGGATTTATCCAAATTGAATCTGATTCTGTTTAAATTTTTCCTTGAAGATTTTTATTGTGTTTGTGGGTCTTTTTATTTTGGTGTGCTCAGAGCTATTTACCTTTTCTTTCAGGATACTAATTTAAATATTAAAGTTCATATCAATCCCTATTCTGTCCCTTGTGATGCCCCACTCTCCCAATTTAATGATGCATCTATTACTAAGAATTATTCATTATTTATAGCTCATCAGTCAGTTTGTGTATCTTACAAGGACAAAATCTTATCAATGTCTATATTTGTTTTTCTTTGTTTAAGTCTATTTCTTGAGGAATTGAGGAGGGGAAAGGCAAAAGAGAGGGATTGGTGAGGTGATGGATGGAAGAATTGGTGGAAAATGTTTGTCATTGCTTAATGTACAAATGTACTATTTGGAATGAGATTATCTTCCCTAGAGAGACTGCATCATATAGAAGAAAGAATGGATATGACCCCTCTGTGCTTCTGTTTCTCTACAAAATGGACAATGAACATTCTCATTGCCTTATCTTGTAGGGAAGGTTCTGTAAGCATAATGATTTAAAGATTGCAAAAATTCTTAGAGCTTTCTGAAAGAAATATTTTCTATGTTACACCTTCTGGGGATATCTAAAACCCACATCACTACCTAACTTGTTTTTGTTGTTTAGTTAATTAGTTTTAGCCTATATCTGATTTGGGATTTTCTTGGCAAAGATACTGAAGTGATTTGTCATTTCTTTCTTCAGCTCATTTTACAGATGAGGTAACTGAGACAAAAAGGCTTAAGTGACTTGTCCAGGATCACCTAGCTAATAAGTGTGTGAGGTCAAATTTGAACTCAGGTCCTTTTGACTCCAGGGTTGACACTCTGTCCACTGCACATCTAGCTGCCCTTCTATTATCCCACACTGTTAGCTACATAAAATAAGTATCAATTTTATATCACAGGGTCCTCAGTGATGCCTCATTTTCATATAAAAGTTGCCTTGGGTTCTCAAAGACAATACCAATGAAACACTAAACTCTGAGAAATTTTATCCTTCTTGAAAGCCTTTGAGCGTGATTTGGCCTACTGACTACATCTACCTTGGGAGACTATCCTTACTAACCAATCCTTACTAATGCTTCAAATTTGGAGGTGGGCTGTGTCATGATAAATTATTGGGCCATGACAACTCCTAAGTAGAAAAAAAACCTGAAATGGTTCATGATCACAGGCTGCCCCATTCTGCTTCTGCAGTGATGGTGGTAGAGAGGTTCAAAGAGACTGAAGACAGTGTTTTAGCTACCTATAAACATTCACTTAATTGTTGGATCTTTAAATATACTATCAATGTATAGTTACCAATAAGAAGATGTATTGTTAGAGAACCTGAATTATATCACTGTTGACATTATCTAGATGGAATAGGGAGAGAGTGCAGAAAGGAAATTTGTGGTAAAAAGAATAACATAGTATCTTTTATCCTTAGTAAGACAAATAAAAATGTTTCAGTCTGTCAATTTATTAATACATTTACCTTAGTACCTTAAATATTATTAATATTTGTTAAAGACACAGTATGCCAAGTCAAGTCAGAAAGAATTTATTAAATATTTACCATGTGCTAAGAACTGTATTAAGTAATGGGAATACAAAGAAAGACCAAAAGAGTCTCTGCCTTTGCTTTCAAGGCACTTGCAACTAGTGGGTCAGGCATTGTGCTAAGTACTGGGGTTACAAAAAAGAGAAAAAAACGAAGAAACAAAGGTATTTCATGTTCTTACAGAGCTCTCATTCCAATGTGAGAGAGAGCAAATAAACAACTATATACATATAAGATAGCCATAGTTTTAAAGAGAGGTTATCTTACTTATGAGGCATGTGACTCTAGGTTTCAGTTGAACTGTATTTGCCTTAAACCATTGGAAAAGGAAATGGCAAGTCACTGTAGTATCTTTGCCATAAAAATATTATCAACAATATTGAAATGATATGATCTATTGAGGTCATGAAGAGTCAGACAAAATTAAATCACTGAAGAACAATTTCAGAGAGAAGACACCAGCCTTGATATTAGAAGGAAAACATCTTGAAGAAGGTACAATTTGAAATTAAACTTGAAATAAGTCAGAGACTTTATCATATATCTAAAGACACATTTCATGAAACATTTGTGCATTTCATATTACAGGAAACATGATAATCACTAAAAACAAAAGATTATCAAGGAGGTGAATGCAGCTTTTATAGCTTCCTTTGTTGCAGCTAATGAGATAGAGAAATTCTACAAAAACTTGATGTGGTTCTCCAGAATTAATCAATATATACTTTAACACTCAATGATTTCAATGTAAAGGATGGTGAAAAATATTTTGCAAAACTCAATTTGAGAGTAAAAAAGAGAGACTAAATTTTTGCTTTGATATATAAAAAGCCCACATTTATATATTCTTTTTTGATAAAAGAATACCTTTTTCAATAAAAGTATTGAGGAGCTTCTGGTATAGGAGGATTGGATGAGTGTAACTTCTGCTGGTCTCCATCAGTGGAATAGAGTTCTCAATTGATACAATAGAAACATGTGTCCTGAAAGTAGTTGGAAAAAATGGCTTCCTTTCAAAAAGTTTTTTTTTTTTTTTAAACATCATCTGATATCTATGTTTATTAATTAGGAGCTATGTGGTACAGAGTATTGAACCTGGAATCAGAAAAATCTGAAGTAAAATCCTACTTTAAACACTTACTATCTATATAACCTTAGACACTTTAATTGCTAAATGTTTTAGTTTCCTCATCTGTAAAGTGGGCATAACATCTGATAATAACAGATCTAACCTCTTAGAGTTGTTGTGAGAATTAAATGAAATAATTTCTAAAACAGTTTACAAATTTGAAGTACTACGTAAATGTGAGCTACTGTTATTATTATTATTAATTACCCACCATGGAATGAAATCAGCCTTTTGCATTACTATGCTAAAATGTAAAGTTGCCTTTAGCTGGCAGATTCCAGTTCAGAAAGGAACTACATGTTATGTTTGTTAAAAATCTACGTTTTCTTCTTTTCCTCATGACTATAACTGAAGTGTCAATGGAAGCCCTGGGAAAGGAAATGAATCATTCAAGAAAACAACAAGGTTGAACTTGACATCAAATGGC
Source organism: Sminthopsis crassicaudata (assembly GCF_048593235.1). Classification (NCBI taxonomy): domain Eukaryota; kingdom Metazoa; phylum Chordata; class Mammalia; order Dasyuromorphia; family Dasyuridae; genus Sminthopsis; species Sminthopsis crassicaudata. The sequence goes on from NC_133618.1 coordinate 115,606,218, forward strand.
AAGCTAATAATGTGTCACTATCCTTCTGTAGATATTTTCCCATGTGCATATAAAACCTGTGATTTGATGAGATCCCATCCATAATCAAGAAGAAACACAAGATCAAATACTAAAAGTCAAATTAGAAAGAAAATGTAAAACTATTGAGCAAGAGTTCATGAGAGAACACCTTAGTATTCATGGACTTTATCAACAGTAGTTGAGACTCAGGTTGTTGCTAAAATGTGATCTTCTGTTTATTCTGCCAATTAAATAAATGAAATAGAAAATATTTGTCAATGATATTCAGAAAACAGTTAACAAAATATTTTTCAATATAAAAAAAGACAGAGTTGGGTAGTGATGGACATAGCATAAAAATAAAGCATGGAGCATAAAATGATTTTATAAATATGAAAATGTTATAATAATGTATAAAAATGTAAAATAAATCCATAAAATCAGCAAAATTTCCTTTTGTATTTTTATTTTATTAAATTTTTCTTAATTAAATTAAAATTATTTTCACATTTATTTTTCAATTTGAGACCCAAATTCCCTCCATTCCTCTTACAATTTCCCCACCTCTTGAGAAGGCAAGTAATATGATATTGATATGTGTGAAGTTAGGCAAAACATATTTTCATATTAACAATACTGCAGAAGAAAAACCATACAAAACCCTCAAGAAAAATAAAGTTTAAATGTATGTTTCTAAGAAAACACACACAAAAACCCCAAGAAAAATAAAGTTTAATTGTATGTTTCTAACTGAATTCACACACTGTCTGTTCTTTCCCTGTAGTTGGACAGAATTTTCCTCACAAATCCTTTGGGGTTATCTTGGATCATTGTATTCCTGAAAATAAATAAGTCATTCACAGTTGGTTACTGTGTATAGTGTTCTGGTTCTGTTAATTTCACTTTCCATCAGTTTATAGAGATTTCCTAGGTTTTGCAGTATTTTAAAATGTTCAAGAGACAAAATTTTGGAGTATTTTAATCATTTTTATTAATAAGATGGTCATTAGACCACTACTTAAAGCAAAATTAATCACAGTGAGTTCATGACTTACATACCCCTTTGAAAGAAACAAGGTAAGCAAGTCTGATTGGCTAACAATTAATGAGAGAATGAATATTATAATGAGATGCTGGGCCTAAACTTTAAATACGTCAGTTACATCTAGATTAGCTCTAGCCTTGAATATTCTATTTAAGAAATTGATCTCCACCCAAGACTGAATAGAACATAAAGTCCACCCCACCCAGGTGGGGTCCGGATAGAAATGGTTAACTCAAACTTCAGAGATTGAAGTCTTGAAATGAGAATAAGAGATAAAGGGGGAAATCTGAATTTCCCCAAATCACTGGAAATTAGTAAAAATTTCTTTCAGTTTTCCTGAAACCATACTGCTTTTCATTTCTTTGAGGACTACAATGTTCCATCACAATTATATATGACATGTTCAGTCAGTCACCAAATGGTGGACATCCCTTATTTTCCAATTCATTGCCACAATAAAAAAGAGTTGCTATATATATTTTTGTATAAATATATCCTTATCCTTTAATTCTGATCTCTTTAGAATACAGATTTAGTAATGCTATTGCTAGATTAAAAGGATATGTACAGTTTTATAGCTCTTTGGGCTTAATTCCAATTAATTCTCTAAAATGATTATTCCAATTCACAACTTTACCACCAGTGCATCACACTCTAACCTCTAAAATCCCCTCTAACATCTGTCATTTTTTTTCTCATGTTAGCCAATATGATAAGTTGAGGTGATATGGTAGTGTTGCTTTAATTTTCATTTCTTTAATCGATAGTGATTTAAAGTATTTTTTCATGAGACCATTAGTAGTTTTGATTTCTTCTTCTGAAAACTGCCTGTTAATATCCTTTGATTATTCATCAATGGGAGAGATAGCATTTCTTCATAGCAATAGCACAGAATAGGAGGAAATAAAGCAAATTGAATTTCTATTCAAAATATCTACCAAATGCATTAAATATCTAGGAATCAATCTACCAAGATACATTCATGATATATATATGTATAATATTATTATTTATGATTCTATATCATCATATTATATATCATTATCCACATATTGTATTATCATATCAATAATAATTATATTTTAAATTATATAATTAATATTTTTGTATTATATATAAATATAGTCACAAAGCACTCTTAAAAGAAATGATGGTTTAAATAATTAGAATGATATTATTTCTGAAGTTTGGACAACACTAGAATAATAAACATGATATTGCCAAGGGGATACTTAAAAGAGCTATAAAAACCAATAACAAAATTCATTTGAAAGAACAATAGGTCTATAATCTCAAAAGGAATAATGAAAACAAAAGTTGAAATAAGAGAGATTAGCTCTTTAAGATCTCAAATTGTTATAAAGACTTTTTGGTACTGACTAAAAAATTAAAACATCAGTAGAACAGTTTAAAGAAGGTAGAATAAAAAGAAAATAACTTCAATAAACTAGGATAATCTAAATTCAAGAACATTAATTTCTTAGGCAAAACTGCCTCTTCAAGAAGAACTGCTAGGACAAATAGAAAATATTAGCTTTAAATCCGCACCTTACACCATATGAATCAACAAATTCAAAAGGGATATGTAACTTGCAAGTTAAAGGTCACACTATTAAAAACATAGATAAGAATAAGTCCAGGTATTATTCATAGCTATAGCTAAGGGGGAGAAGTTTTATGACCAAACAAGATAATTACAAAACATAACATATGCAATTTTGACTACTTGAAGGGTGAAAGTTTTTGTACTAATAAAATTAGTATAGAAAAGAAGCTGTCAACTGTATAAAAGTACTTGAATGATTTCTGATAAGGATCTGATGTCCCATTGGGAACTAACAGATATAAATAAGTCAAAGAGCCATTCACAATGGATGGGTTCAAAAGAAATGGACAAACAATTTCTTTCTTTTTTATTTTCTCTAATTATATTTTAAACTAATTAAAATTTTTTTAAAAGTTTTCAGTTCCAAATTCTATCCCTCCTTCTCTTCCCTCTCCTCTCCCCAAGAGGTAAGCAATCTGAAATAGGTTATACATGTGCAATTGTAAAAAACATTTACATATTAGTAATTTTATGGAATAGAACTAAAAAAAAAGAAAGAAAGAAAGAAAAGAAAGAAAGAAAATTAGAAAGGAAGGAGGATGAAAGGAAGGAAAAAGTAGTATGCTTTGATCAATGTTCAGGCTCCACCAGTTCTTTCTCTGGAAGCAGATAGGGTTTTTTGTTTTTTTTTTGTTTTGTTTTGTTTTTTTTTGTTTGTTTTGTTTTTGTTTTTGCTTTTGTTTTTTTAAATCATGAGTCCTTTGGGATTGTCTTAGATCATTGTATTATTTAGAATAGATTAGTCATTCTTAGTTGTTCATCATAAAATGTTGCTGAGACTGTGTATAATGAGCTCCTGATACTGCTCACTTCAATCTATATCAGTTCATGTAAGTCTTTCCAGGTTCTTTATTCATCATTTTTTATAGAACAAGAATATTCCATTATGCATTATTTATTCAGCCATTTTCCAATTGATGGGTGTCCTCACAATGTTTAATTTTTAGATACTATAAAGAGAATTTTCATTAATAGGTTTTCCTCCCTCTTTTTGATTTCTTTGAGATATGGATCTAGAAATAGTATTGCTAGATCAAAGGGCAAGAACAGTGTGTAAATCTTTGAGATATAATTCCAAATTGCTCTCAAAAATTGTTGGACCAGTTAATAAAAAAGCAATTTCAAAAGTTGCAAACTATAAATGAGCCTGTAAAACAATTCTCTAAGTGACTAATAATAAGAGAAATGAAATCAAAGTAAATTTCAGTTTCACCTCACACCTGATAAATGGAAAAAAATGACAATAAATTGAAACATTTAACGTAGAGATTATAGAAAGATAGACATATTGATATACTATTAGTGGGGCTGTTCAATTGGCTAACCATTCTGGGAAGCAATTTAGAATTTTTATATTTTGACTGAAATATGCATATGCCTTGACCTAGGGATCTCAGTGCTCCTTAATGATTTTATTATTACCAAAAGGTCAATTAAGATAATATTAACTAAAAATCCACAAATATATTTTCACTCCTTCTAAATCTTCATGAAAATAGCTTATACTCTAAGGTCATCCCTGATGAAAGTATGAGAAAGCATTCACATCAAATATTTTCCAGTAGACCATATCTTTATAAGCCTGAAATGTGTAAGATATAAAGATTTTTACAATGCTTATTGTTTGTTGATTGCAAAAGAAAAAAAAAACACATTTAATTCAATTGAATAAACACATTTGCAAACCTTTTCTCTAACAAGGTGTCTCCCATGCATTTCTTAAAATCATGCTATATTTCTGGAAAGATGTAATTAATAAGACATAACTTTATTTGATTATTTTCTGATTATAAATATCAAGTGAGACATAACATAGAGTTAGACATGCAAAAAGTATTTGCTATTGTCATGAAGGATACCCAGAACAATTCAAATGAAGGAATTCCAACTGGAGGGTTTTTAAACTAGGATCTAAGAAATTATTTAAATATTTTTTGATAAATTATTTTATTGTAAGTTGTTTTCTTAGTAAAACTATATATTGTGTTTCATGTGTTAAAAAAAAAAGACATTATTCTGAGAAGGGGTCCATAGGCTTTCCTATATAGCCAGAATGATCTATGATACACAAAATAGGGTAAAAACTCTTACCATAGACTTTGAGATATTCCTAACTTTAGAAGATATTGTTCTAAGTACACAAAGCCCTGGACACTTGTGGTTGTTTTTCAGTCATTTCAGTCATGTTTGATTCTTTATGATGTCATTTTGGGTTTTCTTGGCAAGATATTCCAGTGGTTTGCTATTTCCATCTACAATTCATTTTTGTAGATGATGAAACTGAGATCCCTAATAACTAAAGAAAGTTCAGCCTAATCATATATATAGGAGAAAATAGCAGATCAAGAAGTCTTGTTACACAGACCATCATGCAATTGGATAGATGGAGAATGTGGATGGACAGTGAACTGAGCCCAGATTTGAACAATAGGAGGACAGTAACTGAGATTGACTTTGCATAATTATGTAGTTCTTTTAACAAGACCAAGCTTCTCCCTGAAACAGAAGTCCATATAATAATTTTCAGTGATTCTGCATGCTTCGGAGTCCTGGAATACTTGATTTTTGAAGAATTTAGCTTCTTACTCATCCATAGGGCAATGAAGAAATGCATGTTGTACACAAGTGAACTGTAACATGTTGGCAACTAGAGAAGTATAAGTAATACAGTGGCTCATAGAGCAGGAAAGAACCTCAACAATCATCTAGTCCAATCATTTTATTATAAGTGAGGAAACTAATGTCAAGTGACTTGCCCAAAGGCAAGGCCATGTCAGAGTCAGGATTTAAACCTAGGTCCTCTGATTCCAAACCCAGCACTCATTCCACTACAAAATATTAATGTCATTAATTAGAAATACGTATGACTAGAAAAAGGAGGTGATCTGATCATGAATTGAAGGCAAGGATAAATGAATGGATTGTCTATGTGTTCCTTTGGTGTTCACACAATACCCTGGAATGTTTGGAACATCCACTTTGGAATATTTATGGAAGGACATGGATAATACTCTCATCATAAGAGAGTAGGGATGATTTATATTCTAAAACCCATCCATATTAAGAAAGTGAAAGATCCAGTAAGTGTCAGTTTTCAGTCTCCTTGACTCTGGGCATTCTATTTACCTTTTTGGGCTACTAATGCTCTTTTATATAAAATGCTACTCTGTAGGGTGAGAATAAAATTAAATAATGGGGTACAAAAAGGTTCTGAAAATAGTGCATCCCATGCATTATTCTATGAAAATGTGACTTTAGCAATCCATTCAACAGGGCAAAAACTTTGTTTATGTTTTCCAGAAATAGCAATGGTTTCATAGTCATCTTTTCTCCTGACATTTTCCCACCTGTCTAGTCTTTGGTGAAGGAACATAGTAAAAATAAACCATATCTTAAAAGGCGAGAACCTACTGCTTTGTCATCATTAATGATATCTACTTTAGTTCTTCAGTAGATTATTTCATTGATGTAAACCCTCCTTCCAATTGCAAATCATAACCCACTGATAGCTTTTTGTTTTGTGTAATTTTTGTCATTCATTCATATGACAAGCATTTATTAAGTTCCTTCTATGAATACAGTTGTGGGAGTCATTTTCAGAAAGATGAGAGTTGAACTCATAGAAACTAAGCAGGTCACCAAGTGAAGAATATATAAAGAGAAGAGAATATGGTTCAAGAACCTGGCTTGTTCCCACAAATAAGGAGAGGTACATAAATAATAATTCAGCAAAAGTATTGTGAAAAAATAGCCTAACAGGGAAGAAGAAAGCCAGGAGAAAGTAGCATCACAAAAATTTAGGAAGTAGAGTATTTAGGAGAAGGGGGTCATCATTAAAACCAACTCTTACAGAGGAATCAGGAAGAAAGAGGACTAAGTAAAGTGGATTCAGATTTGGCAAATAAAAAAAAAAAAGTCAAAATTGGTGATCCTTGGACAGTGAATATTAGAGAGGTGAGAAAAAGGAGAACAAGTAGAAACAATGACTCAACAAATTTGTAGTTTGTCTATGAAAGGGAGGAAAGAGAATAGTAACTTAAGGGAATTATAGGATCAAATCACTTTATTTGTTTTTAGGGATAGAGGAGATGAATAAGTTTGTAAAATATAAGAAGGAGTATAGTTTACACAGAGAGAGAGAGAGACAGAGGCAGAGAGAGAGAGAGAGACAGAGGCAGAGAGAGAGAGAGAGAGAGAAAGAGAGAGAGAGAGAGAGAGAGAGAGAGAGAGAGAGAGAGAGAGAGAGAGAGAGAGAGAGAAAGAAAGAGAGAGATACAGAGACAGAGAGCGAGCTAGAAAGAGAGAAATAGAAAGAGTGTATGTGAGGACAGAAAGATGGACAGACAAAGACAAAGACAGACAGATACACACACACACACACACACACACGGGCACACACACACACACACACACACACACATACAATGAGAGTGAGAGCCAGAGTGAATATGATTGTGAGGAAACGTTTTTAGGGAAAGGTAGGACAGTAGTATAAAGGGCACCAAAGAGACTACATAATCCAATGAATATTCTTTGAAATATATTTTTTTAACATTGTGTTATAGTTCTAACAAACAAGATACTGAATTATTACATTTTAAGAAACCTATACTCAAGTTGCAGTATGAATTGTAATATGTCCTTTAATGATTTAGTTTCAAATGCCCTGAAATGAGGAAAGCAGCATCTATGCTTAGATACTGCTAAATACTAGATTAGTATCTAGGTTTTAAGCCTATTTCAATAGCTGGATAGATTTGAATCCCTTAACCTCTCTTTCTCAAATTTCTTGTTTGTAAAACAGGAAAAAAAGAATACTTATCCTATTTATTTCATGATGTATTGTGAGGAGAGCATTTGCAAACCTTAAAATGTTGTAAATATTAATTATGATAGAATTCTTCTTCTTCTTAATTATTATTAAGATCTTGGGAAGGGAAATTAATCAAAAGATATGGAAGCCCTTAGAACTTTTGGTAAAAAGTATTTTATGTAAAATATAATCAATTTTCAGCTACTGAAATGAAGGACTAGCCAGAGGAAGAGCCATTCCTCTTTGTCAAGGCTAACCCCTCCATTTTTGTCCTTGATTCTATTTTCCTGAAGGTCCTTATTTATTCTTCTTTCCCTGGCAGCTTCAATCTCTCTTCCATTGCCTCTTTCCTCTCTATCTTCAAACATTTCCAGGTCTTCTCTATCCTGAAAACAAAACAAAACAAAACAAAACAAAACAAAAAAAAAAAACCCTTTGTTTGACCCTGATGACTCTTCAAGACACTGTATTATTCCTCTCTGGCTATTCACTGTCAAAGTTTTGGAATGTGTGGTCGATGTCTGCTTTTTCTCTTTCTTCAGCTCTCATTAATCAACACCACTATTTATCTCCTGCAATCAGTCATCTGTCTTCATCACTACTGAAACTGGCTCTCAAAGGTCATCAGTGAATTTGTCCAATCCAGTGGTCTTTTCTCAGTTCTCATTCTCTTTGACTTCTCTGTAGTATTTTACTTACATGCTTGACCATACCCTCTATCTTAAAATTCTCTCCCTCCCTGGTTTCTGTGACTTTGCTCTATCTTTTTTTCTTCAAACCCTCTGACTGCCTCTTCTCTGTCTCCTCCTAGGGCTCCGATTATCTCCGGATCCCTGTCTGTGTTTGTTTTCCCAGGTTTAATCCTTAATCTATCTTTTTGTCTCTTTCTTAAAGAACTCACACCCACAGTTTTCCATTTTTGCAAAGAATTTTGAGAGGTTGGTTTTCTCAACTCTTCTCTAGGTGTCAAGGATGGATATATCACTTAGTTTTATTTTTTGGTATTTCATTTTACTTCATTGTAAATACACACACACTCTTCCTCCCTCCTCTCTCCCTCCTTCTCTCTCTTCCTCTCTCTTCTTCCTTCTTCCCCCTTCTCTGTCTGTCTCTGTCTCTCTTCTCTGTCTGTCCCTCTATCTCTGTCTCTGGCTGTCTGCATGTCTCTCTCTCGCTGTGTTTTTGTGTCTTTCTTTCTCTCTGTCTGTGTCTGTGTCTCTGTCTCTCTCTCTTTTTCTCTGTCTGTGTCTGTCTGTCTGTCTCTGGATCTCTGTGTCTGTCTTTGTTTGTTCTTCTCTGTCTCACTTCCTCTCCCCCTCCATCTCTTTTCTTCTTTCTCTCCACATACATGTGTGTAACATACATAACAAACATATATGCACACATTCATGATTACATAAGTACAAATATACAACAACCATAATAATTATATAAATATAAACTACAATATAACAATATGTAATATCTATCTATATAACTATATGTAACAATCATGTAACTATATATGACTACACATAAAACTATATATGTGTATATACATGCCTATACACGTGATACACATAATGCACACAAACACAAATGCATGTAACACATATAGATAGATATAGATATAGATATAGACATCCACAACTAGATGGTGTAATGAATAGAGCACTGGGCCTGGAATCAGGAAGACCTGAGTTGAAATCTGGCCCACTGTCTATATGGTCCTAGGCAAATCCTCTAATCCTGCTTGCCTCAGTTTTTTCATTTATAAAATGAGCTGGAGAAGGAAATGTTGAACCACTTTAGTATCTTTGCTAAGAAAATTCCAAGTTGGGGTCACAAAGAGTTGGACAATGCTGAACAATTGAACAACAAATATATATGGTCATACATACATATGTGCATATTTATATCTATAAATTTTCTGGCTCTACTTTCTTCATTCATTCATGTAAGTCTTCCCCTAGTTTTCTGAATTTGAAGAACAATGTTCAGTCCTTAGGGAAATTATGATCTTCTTTATATTTCAAAATGAAAAAGAAGGGGAGGTTTTTACATATGGCTATGGGGATACAATGGGACTTGGAAAAAATAGATGCTCAGTCTATACTTCACTGGCTCCTATCTATGGAAGAATCTTTAGGCATACATTGTACTTAAAGTTCTAAGAGGCATATAGGATGGAGTAGGCTCTGGGAGGATATTTGAGATTTGTTTTCTCTTTAGAACAGATCTCAGTGTTTCATGGTTTGGGGGGAAGGTGAGAAGTTGTCATTGTTGTTATTTATCCTTTGTTTCTGAAGATGATCATGTCATCAGGGAAGTAGTGCCTTGAATGTAAGTGAATTGGATTTAAGTAAGGGAGGGCTGTGCAAGATCACCTGCCTCACTTTTCCCTCCAAAGTCATCTGAGTCCATTGGCAAGATGTAGATCAGGATAACTGGATATGACCTTGGAGGTGAGGATAGTTAACCCAGGCTACTGAACCCAATTGATCCAAAGGTCTAAAAAAGTATTGAGAGCTTAAGAGCAGCATCAGTATAGTTATACTAGTATTCATAGATTTTCTTAAAGCACCTCCAATAAATATATAAAATCCCAAAATTTTGCATGTAGTCAGAGATTCCTTTTGTCAGTAGGCACATTTGTCATTCACCAGCTAGTATACTACCAAAATTTTCTGCTGAAGATTTAACAAGAGATTCACCAGATCTTTAAAATAATTACCTGTTTTAAGAATGAAAAGTTACTATCTCAGGAGGAAAATCCAGGAAATTTTGCCAGGGACAGGCTGTATGTCACTAGACAGATTATTCTTATTTGTGAGATTGGATAGATTTCTCTCATTATCCTCTATTTTATGCAAAAGGAATTGAAAAGATAAACCCAAGAAAAGTCTGGAAAATTTTTCTGTTGAGTATATTGTTATATGGAAGGCCAGAATTCTCATTCAGCCAGAGATATACAGTTCTTCTTGAGAGAGATTTGTAGAGGAATAGGAAAGGGACTGAGGGAATGCAAATCTTTACAAAAATAAAAGTGAAAAAGCAATTTCTTTTGAGAATTAGGCATTAATCTTAGAGAAGGGCAACTAGGAGAGATAAAGGTACAGGAGAATTTACACATTATAGGAGGTTGCAAAACCTCCTATTATCAAGCTGGGAAGGAAAAAAAGACTGAAATATCTTGATTGAAATATTTAGCTTTATGAAGGGTATAGAGAAATCTGCCAACTAATATGGGAACAGGGGGTCACACTGTGAAATTAATAGCCATTACATTTAGAACAAATAAAAAAGAAAAGCTTTTCCAAAGCATTTAGGTATCCTGTGGTAGTGACAACTGCAGGAGGGCAGAGAGTTAAATACTACAGAGCTAGGAAAAAAAAATCAGGGCAACTATCATTCAACATTATCATTTGCAGTGAATTGGGCATCTATGAGGTTGACTCTATACTTTATTTTCAAGTTTTAATATTGTTCTTTGTTGAAAGCCCCAAAGAGTCTTTAAAAAGCAAAAAAAGAAAATATAGAAAATTAACCTCCTGATGAGCCAGTAACTTCATAATACATATTGCAATTAAAATAGTGAAATTTTGCTATTATGTGTGTATGTATAATTCATTATATTTCATAAGGCACTTCCTCCACATAAACCTGTGAGAGAGGTAACTTAAATATTATTGGCACCTATGTGGTCCAGTGGTTAGTCTCTGGATTTGGAATCAACAAGACCTGAGTTCAAATTCAGATCATACACTTGCCCACCTGGGTAACCGGAACAAGTTATTTAACCTGCCTGTCTCCTTTTCCTCATCTGTAAAATGGAAATAATGATAACCTTTAACCCCACCCCCCAGGATTGGGGGGATAAATTGAATTCATATTTGTAATGTGTTTTAGGATTATTATATCCATTTAACAGATGAGAGAGCTGAAATTCAGAAAGATTAATAAATATAAGAACTATGACTGGAACTCAGGTCTCCTGGCTCTTTCCAAAGGAAATGGGCAATTATAGGATTTAGGCATAATGGAATCATAAGACAGGAGGATGGGAGAGTTAGTGGCAGTTGGTGGTATAGGGAGAATTAGCCTTGAAGATGGGAAAACCTAGCATTATATCTTGGCTCTGACCTATACAAGTCACATGACAACTGGTAAATCTCTTAACCGCTCAGAGATCCATATAATTCTTTAAGACTCTAAACTGCTAGATTAATTTTAAATTAAAAAGGAATATTGTTGAATATATCTACCTTCAGATAGGCTCATAACCAAGTGTGTTATTTTCTGTTTAAAAACAAGAATTTGGAAGAGTTTCCTCTTCTCAGTTCTTTAAAAACCCATTTTAATATTTGCTTTTGCTGAGGAGGAATGAACCATGCAGGTTACTTCATTATCTCCCTTTACTAGGGAGAATGTGAAGCCCAAGGATGGCTACTACAAATGCACCATTTTGCAAGTGAGGATAGTTTGTGAAATCACCTGTATTTTTATAACATTGCTCTGGTCCATATTGGTGCAGTAGTGGTATGAGGGAGAGGGGAGACACTCCCCATTCTTACAGCAGGTGTCACACCAGGTGGACCATTGGGCTGAAAATAAGTGACATTGCAATCATTAATCTTCTATGTAACTTTCCATTTTATTACCATCACAACATAATGGCCTAATTATTGATTGGTGTCATTCTTTAAAGCATAGGTGCATAGCAGAGGGACTTGCCAGACTTGCTCTCCCTTCTCCTCCTTACACACCTTATTATTGTCAGGTTGAGTTAACGTTCAACTAGGAATCACTTGGCATGATGGAGAAGCAAAAAAATATGGATGCTTAATTCTTCATTAATCTCTTCTTCAACATAATGAGTAGAGGTGTAAATATTAACACCTTCGATTTTTTTAAACACCAGTTGAAACTATAGACATAATTCTACTTCCATAAAGGCCACTTCCTTAATAAAAAACAATAACACTAGCACCTGGCCGTTTATGCATCCATCACTTTACTTAAGCTTTTGGTTTCCCCATATTTTGGTTGCTAAGCTTTCCTGATTTTCCATTTTTGAAATTTAAATTGTTGCTCTTTTGACCATTACATTACATTATTTAAACCTTTATAATGCTCACATGAAATAAATTTACTAATTTCCTTTGGGGGGAGGCCATTATTTCTCTTTGAAGAGAGTTAAAATATTTTTTTCTTTGGAAAATTTTTATATCAGCATTTTTATTGCAATCATGGTGGTAATTGACAGCTTTATGAAAGCAGGGGGCACAGCTGAGGTCTCTTTCTCTTTTCAAACATTCTTCTCAATCCAGAGCAATACTCTCTTTTTTTTTTTTCCTTCTTTCTTTGCTGTCTGAGGAAAGGGAGAAGATCAGAGCGTCTTCCTGGCGGTGGTAGAATCTTACATTCCATTGAAAAGGAGAGTTTACACAGACTGTGCAACTAAGTATTCTGTGAAAACAATTGAAAATGACTTCACATTTTATTTTTCTTCCTTCCTTTGCAAATCCTTGACTTCCATAAATCAGGAGGAAAACTTGATGGTTTTGAAAAAAAATCTGAAATATTTGTACCCACTTTTTAATTGTTGATGTGCTGATGTCAAACCGCCGCGTGAGGTATTTTTAGTATCTCTCTCCATGACTGATGGTGTGTGTAGAAATCAGAAGTAAGGGTATCACTCCTGGCAGAACTGGAATGAATTAGAAATTCTGTTTTCCAAGCCATTTTAAAATATTCGCTTTTTAACCTCCTTTTAAAGCTGCCTCTTGCTGCATTTTGCAATGGTAGGGATTTAATGCATGATGCCTACACATGTGTACATAATATTCTCTACCTTTTGTCTTTAATATTCCTTGGTTTTTAATTATTAAAGATAAGTATTTGAATTATAAATATTCTAGTTATACAGGAATAGGCAAAGCAGGCATATACCCCCAGGCAAAATTCTTCCATTATCCATAATCCTTCTGCCTCCTGCCTCCATTTCTCTACCTCCTATCTTTATGTCTGCCTCAAAAACACACACAGAGGCATTCTTTTAAAGCAACCTTCTCCTCCCCACTTAAACCATAGAAATCCCTTCTCAATATGTATAGGGGCCTCTTCCTTGAAGTGGGATGTCATACTTGTCCTAAATATAACAAAGTGCTATCTTCAAGGCATTTCTGCATCCAAAACACTCCCCGGAAACCTGCCGAGCCCTCCCATCTAACCCGTCTGAATGTCACAAATCATAGCACAGAAACTGCTTTATAGTGAATCATTAACATTGTCAGGAATGACTTGGCAGAGGAAAAAAAAGCTTTCCATTAGAGAACTGAGGGAGAATATACAAATGACAGCATTGTCACTTCTCTCCTATTGTTTCATAAAGCTCTGAACTGATTAGTAACAGTTTATTACGGGAGAATGTGAAGTTTATTATGTGGAATGCTGTACATGATGCCCACGAATATTTCTCAACATCTTTTCATGTATTCTCAGACACTTTAGGTTAGCTTATTTAAAATGTTTTTAATATGGATCATCGTTTTCTTATTTGGCAAAGTTTTGTGGGATAAGACAGGAGGCCACAAAATGAATACAAAAGGAAAACTATGGGTATGATTTTATAAGCCATTTGGAGCTCAAGATATCTGAATGATGTGTAAGTAAAATATCTGTTTTGTGGATTTTTTTTGCAAGAACCCTAATTCTCCTATTTCTCCCTTCCTTCCCCTTTTCCCTGCTGATGGCAATGTACAGGAGGGTAGATATAGGAAAATCTAAATCAAGTATTCTTAACCTCCTTTGTGTCACAGACCCCCTTTGGCAGTGTGGTGATGTCTATGGATTCCTTTTCCCCTTTCAGAATAATGTTTTAAAGTGCATAAAATAATATACATGGGCTTACAAGGGAAACAACTTATATTGAAATAGGAATGCAATTTTTTTTTCCTGTCCAAGATCAAGAAAACTCTGAAATCTCTCCCTGGACTCTAGTTTAAAAGCTTCTCATCCAAAGATCTTTGTGTGCCTCTATCAGAATGCGGGGGAGGGGGAAGCATTGATTCTGGAGTCAGGGGACCTGGGTTCAAATATTATTTCAGATGTTTTCTACTTATGTAAATTTGGGCAAATTTCTTAATCTTCCTGGACCTCAGTTTCTTTATCTGTAAAATTATATTAAATTAGAGTATCTGGCTTCTGAGGTCCCTGTGGTCTGTGATCCTATGAGCCCATCTTATAGTTAAGAACTGACAAGTTTAGGGCAATTCCTGAAAGCACCTTGACAAAAGTAGAAAGTGTTCTAGATTTAGAGTTAAAGAGCCTTTTACTGACTGCCTGTGTGATCCTGGCCAAGTCATTTTAATAGTTAACATTTGTATTGTCTTTTAAATATTGCCAAACACTTTACACATATAGCATATATACATACATATTACATATCAGCATGATAATAATAATTATCTCCCAGAGCTATTGTGAATAACAAATAAGGTTACATAAGAGTAGATATTATTCTTATTCCTGTTTTTAATAGATGAGGAAACTGAGGGTGAGAATATCTGAGGTAGAATTTGAACTCAGACTTGCTGACTTTAAGACCATATTCCATCCACTGTACTACCTAGTTATTGAATCTACTAGGATTCAGTTTCCTTTTATGAAAATAAAGAGACTAGATGCAATGGTCTTAAGATCCTATCCAGTTCCAAATCTGTTACTCTATTTAATAGGGTCTTGCCCCTTCCACATTAGTTCAAATAACCAAAGCCTGGATACAGACCATTTTGTCTTCTCTTTTAGGTTGTGTGTACATGTGGCTCTTAGAATGACATATTGACAAAGCTGACCAGACAGTCAAGTCAAACAACAAGTCCATTCAGTCCCAGATCCAGTTAAACTGATTTTTTTCACTGATTAGACTGGTTGTTATTTTTGACATCCCATAGCTGCAGCTTTAGCCATTGCCTAATCTATTAGATTAAGTTTACAAACGCCTGTTTACTGATGCTATCTCAGAGAAAGGTTAAAAACTAGGTAAGGTCCTTATCAGTCCGTTTTTCTGATTCTGCATGGATTGGAGCATATTAATGTTAGCAAAATGCTTCATGTCTCTTTGCATATTAAGTATGATAAAGGAAAACTGGTTTGATCAATATGCTTTGTGTGTGTGTGTGTGTGTGTGTGTGTGTTGTGTGTGTGCAGACACATTCATATTGCATCTATGCTGTAAATTAAATTTACTTCCCTCATTAAAAAAAAAAAAGAATTGCACCACATTTTAAAGATCTGCTTATTCGTGGAGATACAAATATGCTAAACCACAAGCAGTTAAAAACCAAATAAAGGAGTGCAAAGAACTGCAGCACTCAGCCAGGAAGATAGACAGAGCTAATTTGCTTTGACAACACTGGGGCCAGCCTTACCATCTTGCTTCTGGCAGAGTTCCCACTGAGGTTCATGGGAACTTTGCCAGAGCAAGGACCAAAGGATGGAGGCCACAAGCTTTCCTACAGTGGAAAGACAGACAAGCTAGGCTGCATTCCTTAGTATTCCCTTTACATTTTCACATGAAATTTTATATAGAGGCAGGCAGAGACTTGAAGAGAACTAAGAGGTCAACACAAAAATAAAAGGAAGGAGAAAGGAAAGAAAAAACAAAGAAAGAAAAAAAAGAAAGGAATGAAGGAAGAAAAAAACAAGAAAAAACTCTATCTCTAGTCCATCAATCTTCTGCTGGTCATAATCTCAATTCATGTTTCTTTGCAAAATATTTTGTTCACAGTAGCCCTATAAGGCACAGAGTACAAGTGTTATTACCTCCATTTTTCAGATGAGGAAACTGGCTCTAAAACATTAAATGGCTTGCCCATTGCTGTGTAGTTAAGTGTTTGAGCTATAATTTCAAGTCCTCCATGCTTTCTAGTATAACAGGTTGCTTCTTATAATTAATTGGGACTGCCTTATCACATTCTTGAGCACAATCATGGGGACAGTTTTTTTTGCTTCCCATTTTATGAAACTATGCAAGACTTTACTCAGAGAAGAAGTATCAGACACCAGTGAAAATGACAGTGAGCAGAGAATCAGCATGGAGAATGGGAAGAGTTTTTATTTAAGATTGGAGCTTCTGGAGAAAATGATCTTTTTTTGATATTTAAAAGATGCTGGGTAGATGGTCCCAATAGTGGGTGGCAAGATACATTTGGTAAGCTATTTTAAAAAAAGGGCAGATTTCTTTTCTTTCTTTCTTTATTTCTTTTTTTTTAAATTTCCAAGTAATTCTGCTTTTTATGCAGGGTGAAATTAGAAAACTCTCTGATTTTTTTTTCCCCCCTGAGGCTGGGGTTAAGTGACTTGCCCAGGGTCACACAGCTAGGAAGTGTTAAGTGTCTGAGACCACATTTGAACTCGGGTCCTCCTGAATTCAGGGCTGGTGCTCTATCCACTTCGCCACCTAGCTGCCCCCTACTATCTGAGATTTTAAAGAGTCATGAAAATGTTTCCTTCTCTTCCTCCTGCCCCTACCTGCTGAATGACATCTAAAAATCCTTTAACAGATGCCAAATATCATTCCCAAATAGAAAGAAGTCTACAGGGAGAGGTAACTCACTACACATTCATACTAAGGTGTGAATGATTGATATTATATTGTTCCTTTAGCAGAGGTTTTTGTGAAGCTAAGAGAAAATGATGTTGGTGTTGAGAGCACATGAAGAAAGAAAATGGGGATAGTGGAAAGATTTTAAGCTTTTGTATCTTGGAAATAGTGGTATTCAAAATCTGACTATTTACTGAATGTGTCACTTGGGTTAAGTCAATTAACCTGGCTCTCACTTTCTCCATCTGAAGCATCTGAAAGCTTCTGCACTGCATAAAAAGAGAGGCAAAGAAAGTTCTGGACTTGAAAGTGCGAGAGCCTGTGTCTCAATGAAATCTCTGACACTACCTACATGATTCTGGATATAAATCAATATCTCTATGGCACACTTTTCTCACCTTTAAAATAAGCATAATAGAAGCAATAGTTTTTCTTTTAAAACATTGATAATAAGAATAATACTAGCTAGTTCATATGCATTATTTAATTTGCATATTTTATTTCATTTTATCCTAACCTTGGGAAGTAGGTGCTATTGTTGGGCCCATTTTATAGATGAAAAAACTAAGTCCAAGGAGATGTTAAATGATTTGCTCTGGATCACTTAGTAAACATCTGATTTGAACTTAGATCCAAGTCCAAGATTCTATCCTTTAACTCCTACTTGTATTTTTTACTTTTTGCAGGGTTGATGTGAGAATCGAAGGAGATAATGCTTTAAACATGCTTCTTCTATATGAGATAAGCACCTGCCTGCTGGACCAGGTCTATTGCAGAACTTTGAATAAGGAGAACTCAAGTCCAAAACCTGCCTCTGATTATTATTAACATTGGGACATGGACAAGTTTCTTGAGCTTTCTGTTCCCCTGACAATTTCTAAATAGAGACTATAAATCAGAGAAATTAGTTGTCTATTTGTGACAGTGGAGGGTGTTTCTCTACTATGTATGAAATTACAGGTCCCAACAAAGAAAAACAAATCAGCTATATAAAAATCTGTAACTAGATTGAAATATATAAATATATAATATAAAATATAAACATAATATATAAATGTATAACATATAGAAATATATAATATGATATGTGTTATATAATATAACATAAAATATGTAATATATATATAAATATAAAATAAATGAAAATACAATAAAATATGGATTGTGTTTTCTAAGTCAGTATGTGGTCCTCTGGGATATTTATGTATGCTTTACAGCCTCCCTTTTTTCTATTTAAGTTTGAAACTACTGTCCTACAGCATAATATGAAAGTGAGGTATTATCACAATAGCGACTAGAGCTCTGATTTCATTTGTATAAGGAACTATCAGATGAATCAATATGTTGAAATAATGAAGGTCAACATATTTCCTACTGATTCCAGTCTTAGATCTGTCTAGAGCTCTGAGAAAGTAAATGACTTACTCAGGATCACACAGCTAGTATACAGATGAGAAAAGATGTGAATACAGATCTTGGCTTTAAGTCAGCTTTCTATCACTATGCCATTCTGGCTCTTAAAATATTATCATTATTGATCATAACCTACTTTCACCAAAAAAACGCATCAATGCATCACTGAGGCATGGAGGAGACCCCAAGTGAGCTTTGGCAAATATTGTTGACCTGGAGAGGTTTCTAGTCTGGCTCCACTTATTGACTTTGATATCTCCCATACTAGTTAACGAGCCTTATTACCAGGATGTTAATTGCCAGAAAATGTCTATTTTTCTCCTTTCTCTTCTCTTCTTTCTTTTTTCTCCTCTCCCCTCCCTTCTTCCTTTTCTATCATAGCTGACTTTCTAATAGTACACATACAAAAAGATCTAAAGGACAAAATTAAAAGAAAAGAAAGTACAAAACTTTTTGGTGTTCCTGTTCAATCACATCCAACTCTTTAGAACCCCATTCAGGGTTTTCTTGGCAGAGATTCTCTCATTTTATAGATGAGGAAACTGAGGCAAACAGGGTCACACAGCTAGTAATGTCTGGTCAAATTTGAACTCAGAAAATCTTCCTCACTCTAGGTCTAGTGCTCTTTTCATTGTTGCACTTAACTGCCTCAAATTAAGGGCTGGATCAGATTCTTCTGTGACAGCTCCTTTGAATCTATGATTCAATTTGCACCTGATTTCATTCAATAAACAGCTGTCATTAGGTACTATTTGGGGCTAATTTGAAGACCATATATATATGGTGGTCCAAAAGTCTTAATGTAGTCATAAGCTTTAATGGTTTATTAGGTCCTGGAATATGTACAATCCTATTTCTAAAATTAATTTTATCAGTAAAGTCAACAGGTCACACAGATTTCAATGAAATTGTTATAGTCCAAATTTAAAGACATTTGCTGAATGGGAGTGGGATAATTTTATAAAAAACACTTTCAACTTTAGTCCAACAGAGCTTCTTCCAGTCACATTACAGATCTGTTGGTATATCTATAAAAATACTCAGAGGCATGAACTTCCACAAAACCCCCCCACAAATAACAGAAAGGAGCATATTTTATAGCTGTATACTTAGATATAATGGGAAAAGAGACACAGTTGGAGGGGAAATGGGGTAAAAAAGCAAATCAAATATGGGGGGTGGGGGGAAGATTTCCCTGACATCTGGCGCCTCCTAGTGGGATTTAGAAGTCCACAAACCACATACCAGGATAAGAATTGGGCTACTTGAAATGCAACCTCAGTCCCAGGAAGCCTTAAACTCTAGGGCACCTTCAAGGCTTTCTAAGGAGGTCAATTCTGGCCAGGGTTAGGAGATCTAGTCATTAGTCGTTTTGGAGAAAAATAAAATAAGATTCAATAATTTCAAAGATCCCTTCCATTGCTAATGTTCTATTTTTTGATTGTTTTTCATTTCTCACCAGTCTGGCTCCTACTGGAAGAAAAGACAATTCAAGGCATCCCTCTGGGAATTCTGATCTAGTTTCGTTGTTATCCTGAAATAAATTGAGTTTGCTTTGTACTCTGTAGCAACATGGGAAACAATAATAACAATAATGTAATAATAATTTATATTAAAGTTAACCAAGTGCTTTTTTCACAATGTGCCGAGGTTGCTAGTATATGTATTTTTATTACCATTTTATAGATGAGAAAACTAAGGTTCAGAGAAGTTCAAAGAATCGCTGAGTCATACAGCCAGTAAATGTTAAAACTGGGGCTTGAAAGTAAGTCTTTGAACTCTTAAAATGACAGTTTTCTTATGATGTCAGGCTGTGCCCTAGAAAATACATGGTGTTTAAAGGTTTCCCAAATCAGCAGCCAGTATGAGCTCATTGTGAATTCCAAGGCTTGATAGCCATCATGGAACAATGTCAATAAATCCATATTTTACAGGAGGATCCAGAAATTTTAATCCTACTTGAGAAAGCTCATTTTAAGAAGTAGAACAGCATATTTGAGAAAGTTGTGAATCTAGGAGTCAAAAAAGATTTGCATTCATAATTTCCTGTAGGTGTGATCATGTAGAAGTTAATAAATCCCTGAGAATCTCACTTTCCTCAACTCTAAAATGGGCATAGTCATACCTACCTCAGAGGGTTGTTGGAAGATTCAAATGAGCCAACAGAGGTGAGGTAGTATGCAATAATGTAGGGAAGTGGTTCTCAAAGTGTGGTCTGGAGAATCCGGGGGGCCTCCAAAACCCTTTCAGAGGATCTACAGATTCAAAATTAGTTTTTCGTTATAGTATAATAGTTATAATATAATTTATTTATAAATATAAACATAACATTATCAAAAACTCTTTGGATAGATTCTCAATAATTTTTAATAATATAAAGATACTGAGAACAAACATATAAGAATCACTAGTATAGAGATATCAAACATAGGATTCACAATGCAATTCCTATCTGATTTTAATTTGTTGTTATATTAATAAAAATGTATAAACGTGTAGTTTTCTAAATCAACATGTGGCTTGAAGGGATTTTTATGTACAGGTTAGTGCCACTCATTGCACTATTTTTGTTTTGAGTCTGACATGACTCTAATGGAAAGAATAGTGATTTGAAATTGGGAAATCTGTATTAGATCCTAGATTTGCCCCTTTGCCTGATCCCTTTAAGGGCAAATCACTTAGCCTTTGTGTGCCTCGATTTCCTTATCAACAAAGTCAGGAGGTTGATCTTAATGACGTTTAAAATCCTTTCCAGCCTAAAAATGTATTATACTAAAGAAAGTACAATGTAAATGTCAGTTATTGTTACCTCAAAATACTTAATTGTAAGCTAGGAAAATCAGCCCTTGGCTTGGCTACTCCAGGAATGCACTTTTCATGCCCTCAAAAGAGATTCTATTCTGGATTCTCCAGTTCAAATTTCCATTCTCTTCCCATTAAATCCCATATTATATTTGAGATGTTATTCAAATAATCTATGGAGAAAAGACCTGTTTCACATAACAGGGAACAAAGAACTGATGCAAATAACTACAAGAACTTTAACAGTTCATTTTTTTTGTGGGTATTCCTCTAATTACTAATCTCTCTTGTGCTACTGATCCCAAGACAACCAAGCTATTTCCCTCTAGTTTAGATTGGTATTTGGTTTGTATTAGAGCACAGGTATTTGTGTCTCTATCTTCACTGATTAGCATTGGTCATTTGTCTTTTTAAATATTTGTCTATTTCAATCAGGTTCCTGGAGGGGGTGGCTGCCAAGTTCGTTCAAATATGGGCACCTTCTTGATGCATAATATGGTGTCATGTGAAGAGTAGTTGCTCAATAAATATTAGTTGCTCCTAAAATGAGATAAAATGAACCAGGTGACATTTATCTTCTTTGCTTTTACTTCCTTTTCTCTACCCTCTGTTTTTTGCCTAGTAAGCTACTTAGAATCCAAAATGAGTTACATATCAGTCATTTCCCTTTCAGTATAAATTTAAACCACTGTTTGTTCCCCCCCCCCCCGCCCCGCTTTCATTTCAAGACTCAGACTACAATTATGAAACATTAACTTTAATGCCAATTCCATGGAAGCAGGGAATTTTCCTTTTTGGTTTTTGTATCCCTGGTGCCTAGCACAGTGTCTGACACATATTGGACACTTATTAAAGACTTGTCTGTTTATTGATTATGAACTGAAATTTAGATAGCTCAAGAGTTGTGAATGCATTTCTAGCTATTGTCCAATTGGGTCTTTATAACCATAAGTATCATTTT
Organism: Sminthopsis crassicaudata; assembly: GCF_048593235.1. NCBI lineage: Eukaryota > Metazoa > Chordata > Mammalia > Dasyuromorphia > Dasyuridae > Sminthopsis > Sminthopsis crassicaudata. The sequence continues at coordinate 115,628,444 of NC_133618.1, forward strand.
CATTTCATAGCTAAGGAAATTAAAGCTTGAAACCTAAAGTAATTTTCAGGAGAAACTGCAAATCAAAGAACTAGTTACTATCATCTTTGCAAAAGAGGACTTTGTTCCAAGTTAAAGCAATTTTAAAAACAGTTAGGAAGTTAAATTGATTTCTTTTTTTTCTGATTTTGAGAGGTTGAGAAACTAAATACATTTTGGGGGCCTTATAATATCTTATAGAGATTCACTGGCTATTTAATAGTAAGGCAGGTCCTAATAGAACCAGTTAAATCTGGATGTTCTTTATTACTTTACTAGAATGAGTTATTCTTTCTGGTAAAGTGTTGATATGAGGCATAAATAAAATTATTAAAAGAGATTGTCACCAAAAGATGACTGAATGAAATCTGGAGGTAAGCTAGGGATATTAGCTAAAGTCACTAACATTTAGTTTTAAAGAATTTTCCATTTGGAAGTAAGATTAAAACTCACTGGGCTCAATCTCCTTGTTTTTATAGCATTTGGCATTTAGTAGGAGCTTATTCATTCATTTCATTCATGCCCTAATGAAAAGGCAGAGCAGTTAGTAGAAAGAACATTGGCCTTAGTTTTTAATCTGATTTGAAACCAACTTGTTATAAGTCCTTTGGACTCAATTCCTTTATCTGTAAAATGGTGATAACATTTCTATGATTTCCTTTCTTCCTAGAGAAGAAGGAAGTACTTTTGTAATCTTGAAAGTGCTAGGTAATGAATGATAAGCCCATAGGAGTTCTGTGACAAAGCTAGGAGAGTTTAAATTAGTATTGAGTTCTCCTAACACTCAGTTTTAGCTTCTTTCCATTCACTTTCATTATTAATTGTCTATCACAATGAGAAAAATGTTAAGTAAAACTACAAAGGGTGACTATCAATATCAATATAGAGTATCAATACTCCTCCCTAATCCAATTTCTTTATCAGTTATAGGATTCTTAATACTGGGAAATCCCAAATAGCTTCAAGAGGAGGCAAGTGATGAATCCTGCTTTTATAACATTAAAGATTTAACATCAGAAAAAATTAGGGGATGTGGTTGGTGCTGAAGGTGAGATTTCTTGACAGCTATTATCATTAGAGGTATGGTTTCTTGGCTGTCATGAGAAAGTAGAAGAATTTCATGGGACAGAAAAAGAAGCACCAGTAATACCTTTTTTTTTTTTTTTTTTTTTTTTTTTTTTTTTTTTATCTGAGTGTGTCCCTTTGCCCTTCTAAGTACAAAAATTTCAAGCAGGAGAAGGGAGATTTAAAAAAAAAATAAGATTTGGTTGAGACTTGAAGGAGGCATAGAGCCCAGGGATTTCCCATTTAAGGAATTTAAGAGGCCAGGGGTCATAGAAAACCATTAACAAAGTCTAACATCACCAATGTGGTATTTTCTCTTTAAATTTTAAGACAGACTCTCATTTATATGCAAAAAGTGTCAGCGGCCTGGAGAAATATAAACATATGGTCTTAGTACTTACTAGGGAAAAATACAGTAAGGAGTGATGCACAAACATCTGTATAACATGCCGAAAATCAACATGAGTGCAGAAGAGAAAGCAGAGTGATGGAGTGAAATGAAACCAGGATTTAGTCAAGTGTCATGTTGCTAGTGAGTAGGATAAAAATCAATCTTCTGGTCTCTAGCTACACCCACCTTGGGATCTTTATGAAGTAGCTGTTTGACAAAACGGCCATCAGGTGTTACTGTCTAACAGCCAATCACTGGAAATGACCATCAGAACTAGGCAACCAGTACATTTATTTGTATGCACAGAACTAACAGAATAGGGACAGGGAAGTAAACTGGCTAATTACATGTAGACAACTTGCTTTCCAGATTAGATAAGAACCTTAAACCCTGTTAAAAGAATGCACATTTCTTCAAACTGTAAAATAAGCATTAGAAGGTACTGAAGTAGGAAACAGATGAAATCTAACATCATACAGATATAGATTGATGTATGACCACTTATTCCAATTTAACAATCCTTTGTAAAATAGCTCCCCCTAGACACAGAGGTAGGCATTGTTTAGCATTTGACAAAGCATTGGCACTTAAAAGCTTCTATATCTGGGCCAACCAAGTGGAGACCCCAGCTCAGCCTTGCTGGTTCAAATAAATGCAAATATATGAACAAAAACCCAATAAACTTCAGTTCTGAGCACCTTTTAGTTCTGCTAAAGATTTGTGGATGGGACCAATTTGATTTCCCCCATTCTTTGCTTTCTAGTCTTACTAGGATCTGGGATTTCATTTAAGATAGGAAACTCCTGGGTAAAGAGACACTTTTTTTTTTTTTTTAAATCACTATTATAAGGAAGCAGTTGTCTCTAATTGCTTAAGAAACTGAATGGTTATATAACTTACTTAAAGTCACACAGTTAGTATATGTTGCAATTAGAACTTGACCTTCTTGGCTTTAAGGATAGATTTCTATCCAGTGCCATGGTACTTCTCTTCTGTCAAAGAGTGATTAATTTCTAATATAATACCCAAATGTCTTGATTTATATTGTTGCCATCCAAAAGAATACTGTTCTCTTTCCCATTTTTTTTTTTTTTTGAGGCAATTGGGGTTAAGTGACTTGCCCAGGGTCACACAGCTAGGAAGTATTCATTATTCAGCAATTTCTGGGAACTTCAAAAAAAATTACAAACTAGGAGGGCATCTTCAGAAAACATGTAGGTCAACTTATACTGGAATTCCCTTTACAACTAATTAGTGTTTGAAGCCAGATTTGAGCTCAGTTCCTCCCCACTCCAAAGCTAGTGCTCTATCCATTGTACCTACTAGCTGTCCCCTCTTTCCCATTCTTAATAAACCCTGGAAGGACAAGTCACTCACATAAAGATTAAAGTAGATTTAATGAAGTGATCCTAAAAGTAAAAGGTATTAGATTAGGAGCTTAGAGTATGGGGTAGTTCTTGCTATATTTAAAAGTTGCATTTCCCCCTTCCTCTCACTATTGTCACTGAGAGTCATTGTGACTCTTTTAATACTTTCTACTCATAGACTTTAGAATGACCTCAGTTAGCCAATGAACATTTATTTATTAAGCAATTACTAAGTGGTAGGTATTGTACAAAGTCCCTTAATATTGAATTCTCAGAGCCCACCCTAGAACTACATTTCCTTGTTTTTTGGCCTCTAAAAGATCCAGGAAATTCCTGGGGAATTCCCAGGCTACTCCATTCAAAGCCACTAAGAGCCAGGACAGGTCGAAACACTAGAATGTATTATTATGCATGCTTGACCAGCTCATTATTGGCACAGAACTTAGATTTAGAATGTGAGCTATCAGGATGACAGTTGGAATCATTTGTCAATATTCTTGTATAGTCACCTTCATATAAGGCATTGACAGCTTAGGACAACTTGGTCCCTAGGGACCAAGATCCCTCCAACTCTTTTTAGTTCCCTAGAGGCAATATGGCAACATACTATATAGTGTAATGGAAAGAACTCTTACTGGAGAATCAGGGAACTTGAATCCCAAAGCATCTGATAACTCTTCTATTTTCTATTTTTATAACCTTCATGAACAAATCACTTTATGTGTTCTAAATTTTTTTTCTCATTTTTAAAAAAAAAGATGGTTGAATGAGAGATTCTCCAAGTTCTTTCCAGCTCTAAAGTCTATGAAGAGTTTTCCATTATTGCTAGAAAATATCACATTATTTGTAGAAAATTATCAAAAGAGACTTTGGGGGGGAGGGCAAAGAAATTGGATAATACTGTTTGTTCTTCTCTGTCAATTAAGTCCAAGTATAACTTCCAAGTACAGAGATAGAAGAGACCTTTGAGACTATTTTAGCTCTTAATTTTAAAGATGAGAAAAATCAGACTCAGAAATGATTTGACCCCAAGTTTTTTGGAAATAGAACTCTTTTCATTGTACTGAGATGCTTCCCATTCTTTTGGAAAAGGTGTGATAATCAAAGACCTCATAGTTATAATTATTATTTTGATTTCTTAGATTAAAAAAAAAATTCCTCCCTGGCCACCATTTTCCTAAACACTTTGTTTTTCCCATTAGAATGCAAATTCCTTGAAGCCATTCATTGTCTCACTTTTGCATTTGAATATCCAGGGCCCAGCGCACATATTAGACACTTAAAATTGCTTTTTCATTCCTTCATCCACAATCACTAATTAGTTGTAAAGGGAATTCCAGTATAAGTTGACCTACATGTTTTCTGAAGATGCCCTCCTAGTTTGTAATTTTTTTTGAAGTTCCCAGAAATTGCTGAATAATGAAGGCATTGCTTGGTTCTATGAAATATCCACTATCTTCATTTAGGTCCAGCACCTATTACTATGTCTTGTGAAACACTGAGGAAGGTCTGTGCAAAACTAAGCAATCATATGCTCACTGAGAGCTTGAGGTGAGTGGTTCCTGGACCTTGGGCTAGGAAACAATTATTGCTTTGTTAATTGTGCTCTTTTCTTGGTTATAAGGTAAAATCCATCTACTTAGACTGGAAAGACTTTAGGCTACTACTTTGCTTTTAGGAGGCAAAGTAGTTGCTTCTAAGGCAGCTAGGTGGTTCAATGAATAGAACTCTAGATCTGGAGTCAGAAAGACCTTAATTAAAATTCAGCATCAGACATCTATTAACTGTGTAACTCTGGGTAATCACTTATACTGATTGCCTTCATCCACCAGAGAAAGAAATGGTAGACTACTCTAGTATCTTTACCAAGAAAACTCCATGGACAAAATAGTTAATGGAGTAATGAAAAGTGTGACACAAAAGACTTTGATTCTACTAGCCTTAGAGATTTGGATATAAGTGACCAAATAGTCTTCTAAGCTATGTATGTGTCAGATAGGAATATTGAAATCACCACACTATTGACAATTTCCAGAAAGACTTCTAGGAACCAAAAGTGTGGAAAAATATTTCTGTGAAACTAAAGAAAAATTCTTATAACCCAAAGAGATTGTTGTGATGTAAGAAAAAGTGATATGTTGCTCTTGGAGATGCTGGATGGACCAGTTTCTCCTTTATGGTAACTCTCAGAGAATTGTCACTTTTCCAATCTTGCCCCAAATCTAGCAATACAGTTTGTTCTACTAAAATGAAGACTGATGGCAAGGATCATAAAGGAATACTTATTCTTTTGATACCTGGCTTTTCTGGAGTATGAGACTCAATCTTATTGCTGAAAAATAATGAAGACATTTCAAGTGGACATATCTCAAAAACTTAGTACTTCCTTAGAGATTTAGTGTTCAGTTATGATGTCATTCAGAACAAGAATGCAATCTCTTCTTTTCCCAGGAAAGGAAAAATTACTGGCAATTGGAATTAGATTTGCAGAATTATCATGGTGTATTTTGTATTCAGTAGGTTAGTCACAATAAAAACATACTGGAGTACAGAGCCCATTCTTGCATTCTAGATGGCCTTCCTTCCTATTTTTTGTAGAAATAAGATGCAAAGATGCTATGACGCTTCTTTCCCTCAGGGTTAAGTCAACCTAAAACTCTGTCGACAGATTCTCAAGGATAAGGTTGCCAACTACATGTCAGAGAAAATCAGGAAGAAAGATATGTTCCCAGCCTCTGTTAGTAGCAGGAAACCAGCTGAAGAGAAAGGCATACTCCCCTTATTTCTTTTCCACTAAATAAAACAAAATCCATAAAAAAGCTTTTGAAGGGAAGTGATGTAACTACAAAGGCAATAATGCTAATAATTATAATAAAATTGTAATAAAAACAACGATAGCTAACTCTTATATAATGCTTTAAGATTTGCAAAGCTCTTTATAAATGTAGACTTACTTTATCCTCACAATAATCCTGGGAGTTAGGTATTATTATCATCCCATTTTATGGATAAGGAAGTTGAGTCAAGCATTAAGTGATTTGTCCAGGATCACACAGTTATGTTAGAGGCTGAATTTGAACTCAGGTCTTCCTAACTTCAGATCTAATTTTTTTAGTCATCGTATTATCTAGCTGTTTCTAGGATATAATGCAAGAACATATTTTTCAATTTAAAAACAAATAAGCAAACGAAAATTGTGATTCTTACTAATATATTGGAAAATGCAATTTTTTAACCAATAAGTGAGTTTTAACAAGATAATCATAAAGCCCTTTAAGGTGTCACCTCCTACAGGAAGCTTTCCTTGATTCATCTAAGTGTAAGTCTACTCACCCTTTACAAAATATATTGTATTTAACTGTATATGTATACAGGTAGGTATACTATCCTTAATATGTTAAGTTGCTTAAAGACAGGACTATTTTTCATTTTCTCCTCATATCTCCTAGGGCTTAGCACAATGTCTCGCATATAATTAGTACTTGATATATTGAACTGAATTGAATTTTACAAAGGGCTTTGCAATCCCATTAGTGTAGTGTCATTGGTTCTCTTCATGAATAGTGGAAGCAAGCTTCACAGTCTGTCAATCTGATGCTACTCATTTGCATTCCTGAAATTTGCAGGAAGAAATAATTAAGAATTTTTCTCCAAAGAAATTCTCTGAAAGATTATGAGTTGATGAGGAATGAATCCTAGAGTCAAGCTCAGGAGCTATAGGAGAAGGAAGGAGATCATTCATTACATGGCCATGTAGTCCATTCTCTCTATAAGGTTTCTGAGCAGGGATCTTACAGGATCCGTTTGAAGACTAATAATCCATTGAAGTAGCCTTTTCTACTTTGAGATAGCTCTATTTCTTAGGAAGTTTTTAATCTAAAAATATAAAATTATCATAACTTTCCACTTATATAATATAGGGAATTTGAGACTCTTAATAAAAAAAAGTCTTATCTTTTATACTACTTAGTGCAGAACATGGAATTCGGAGGCAAAGAGTCTGAATTAGAATATAGACTATATTACTTACTCCCTGCGTGACCTTGACAATATATTTATCCTATCTAGACTTGTTTCCCCATAGGCAAAATGACTGGAGTTGATCTGGGTCAGAGCTTCTTAAACTTTTTCCACTCATGACTCCCTTTCATCTGAGAATTTATTTTGAAAATTTTATATAAGATATAAAATAGGTATACAAATTACATACTGACTGATATAATAAATCATAATTTTGTGACTCCCACATTCTGTTTTATGACCCCATATGGGGTTGTGACTTACAGTTGAAGAAGCTTTGGCTTAGGTAACTTTTAGGTTCTTTCCACTTTATAGCATTATCCTTTGGCACAGAGCTACAAAGCTATGTGCACGCCTTGTCCCCTTATAGCAGGCTGGTCATTTTTTATGTTTTTCATTTAATCTTTCAATTAAAAAGCATTCATTTTTTCTTTCTTTCCCCCATTTAAAAGAAAAAAGACATTAAAATCTTGTAAAAATATACATAGTCAAGCAAAACACTCATATTTATTGTCCATGTCCAAAAAAATGTATGTCATGTCTCATTCTGCATCTTGAGTTTGGATGTTCATCATAAACCTTCTCATTTCTTTTTCTGAAATGGAAGAAAGGATAATATAAGGACATTTACTGGCTCTATGGCAAATCACTTTAGTCTCTTAGCCACAACTTTTTCATATGTAAAACTGAGATAATAAAAGCACCTATCTCTTAGGATTTATTGTACATAATGTGTATAATGCCTTGAAAAATCTCACAGCATTATATAATTTTTTTCCTTGAGGCAATTAAAGTTAAGTGACTTGCCCAGGGTTACACAGCTAGGAAGCATCTGAGGCCAGATTTGAACTCAGGTCCTCTTAACTTCAGGGCTGTTACTCTATCTATCCACTGCACCATCTAGCTGCCTCACAGTATATAAATTATATAATATTAACCATTATTAATAATTATTGTTGCTAGTTATTATTATTATTATTAGAGTTGGTCTGAGCCCCTTTTGCTACCTGTTGAACCTTGGATGAGTCATTTCACTTGTCTAGGCCTTAATTTTCCCATCTGCAAAATGACTATGTTGGACTAAATGCCCTCTATGATTCCCTCTGGCTCTAACTTTCTGATCCTATGAATATATTTCATAGGAGGTAAATACTTGGTGAACTTCTTTTTATGTTTTTATACTTAAAAAAGAAATGCTTTCTTGCCAACATCAAAATTAAGCAACCATAAAAAACAAACAAACAAACAAAGAAACAAACCTCCCCAAATCTTTGATTCTGACAACTTCAGATTCCTGTTCCACATTTATCTTCTAGTATTTGGTTTATCACAAACTAAGAAATCAACAATCATGTCTTCATATTTTTCTTGCTGGATTTAGAAGTGAAACCTATGGTGTTTTTGTTTGTTTTCTCCCTTCTTTATCAAGAATATTTCCATAGATTTCTTCCTAAAATGACACAGCCATAATCCATCAGGAGATGGAGAAAATGAGATATTTTCTTTGGTCAAAATTTTGGCTCTGTCAATATCCACTTGATTCTTTGGTTTGTCCATATCGAAAAGACATTTTGGTCAGGTTGGCATATTGTAGATACGAAGACATTGCACTTTCTGTTTTTGGAATTGCTTAGATCCATTACATAGACATTGTCTCTATGAAAAATATAAATTGGTAATTCCATTCATATTTTATTTATATCTTCTAGGCTTTATGCTTCCTGAAAGCAGTGTCATGCTTTTTATCTATCTCTGTAGAGCTGTCTCCTAACAGACATGGTACCCCATCTTTTAGATCATTGTATTCTCTTTATGGATAATAATGTTATTTTTCCAAAAGAGAAATTGAATAGTACTCAGAAGCACATACTTTAGATACACTATGTGGTGGTGGTAGTGGTGGTGGTGAAATCTGATCTTCTAGCTTTTCTTTAGCCTTTTCTGTTTGCAGAATAGAGATTTGGTATTTTAGAAAACAGGTCACACTCTTCCCTTGTACATAGTTTTTTCTCATACTAGTTCCCAATAAATAGTTTGTATCCCATACACCGAATGCTGTACTTTCCCTTTTATGTTCATCCTCTTTCTCCCACATACATCCACTAAAACTATTCTCACTTTCAGTCTCAGGTCACAAAGCCAACATTGCAATTATTAAGCTTTCTTTCCTTGTCCATGGATTCCTATTCCTAGGTGAATGTATACCATTTGTCCATATGTAAATTCCTCCACAGTAGGGGTCATTTTTTCTTCCTTTGTTTTTCTTTCTCAGGTCCCTATGCATAACAAATGTTCAATTCTAATGGATTGATTAGTCTATTTGGAATCTAAACAAATTTGTGATTTACCAATGAATCACATTTCAATCACTTGAGTCATATTGTGATGCTCTGAGTTTGGAAGAGAGATAGAGTGGTCCAGATTTATGATTCTTCCTTCCTTCATTCTACCAGGATGGATAGCAGCTCATACTCATACAAAAATGTACTTTCTCTCGCTACAGAGGAGGAGGAAGAAGTGGTTCATGTAAAGAGCAGAGAGAAAAGTTAATAAAACTTTATTGGCGCTCATAAGGGAAGGAGGAGAGCAGAGTATAATGCAGGAGAAATCTTGCATCATCCATTGCCCTGATTCCAAGGGTAGTACACAGTGGTGTGGCTTTGGACTTGCAACCATGAAATAGTTTTATACTCCAGGCAAAGGCCCAAAACCCCTTAGGGCTCAAACTTATATCAAAGAGCTAGTGACAATGTGGCAATAATAAGAGTCTATCTTGACATAAGGTAATGGGGTGATCAGGACCATTGAGATTAGAGTGTTTTTTGAATTGCCTAACAAGGAAAGAAAAATGAGGACCAAGGACCCAGGAACCTCTGTGTGATGAAAGCATGTAATGCTGGTCTTTGAGCTTATTAGCCTTAGTATACATGCATTCTTGAGGGTGGCTGGGGCTTTGCCTGTCAAACTTGCTTTTACTGGCTCAAATTTGCTTCTTTTTGACTTACCTTTTCTATAAGGTAAAGAAAGTAACACTTTTAGCTATACATGCACATATATATATACATATAAGTATTTGTGCATATATATAGGCATTTATACTGACAAATATTTCATACATAAATAAATTAAATGCAATAAAATAAATAACTTTACTCAGTTTAACTTATTTGACAAATATTTGTCATATGTGATTTAGAAGATTCATAAATAATATATTTTATCATAAATACTGGTGACCATATATCTGCTAATTTTACATAAAATGCAATTATGTAATTGTACAACAGTTATATAATTATAATTAATGTGACATATTGATATATTAAACAAAATATATGCTATATAAAATATAATAATCAATAAACATTTATTAAGCACTTGTGATATGCCAGATCATATACTTAAGCAATTATAAATGTTTTAATAATGTTACAGTATACATAAAATATTGTATACACATATATAATTTAGTGTGGCACAGAGAGAATTTCTCCATCTGAAATTTTCTATAACACCAATGAAATCATGGGTTCCAGTTATTATATATATATATATATATATATATATATATATATATATATATATATATATATATATATATTGTATATATACATACGTACATCTCTCTCTCTCTCTCTCTCTCTCTATATATATATATATATATATATATATATATATATAAATGAATATGTGTGTGTTTATAATTTAAAGCTTTTTCCTTCGAGTTTCATCTGGGTTATATAAGTGGTTTATAGGGGGTAAGGGCAAATAAACATTTATTAAGTGCTAACTATACCAAGTACTGTGGTAGCTTTTGAAATAGTATTAAACAAACAGAAGCAGTATTAATTCAAGGGTTTAATAAGGTCCATAGTTGCTCATCTAAATAAGGCTTTTTTTAAAAAGTGATGTTTTGCAAAAGTTTATTTTTCCATTTTCAGACAACTTAAGTATTCCCTAACTCTCATTTTTATAATATGTTTATTAACCCTTTTCTTTACCCAAAGACAAACCTAACCCAAAGCAAAACCAACTTGCTCTTCTGCCTTATCATTTTTCTTCCCTGCCCCCCACTTAGTTTTATGCTATGTTTTAAGAAATTCATGATCACAGGAAAGATGTGTGGTAGGTATAAGCAAGCTAGGGCATGTTGTCAAAGAGGATTTGGGTTCAAGATGTTTCATAAAAGATATGAGAGGGGAGATTTAGGATAACCTTTAGAAATCATTTATTCCAATATCCTTTATTTAATGGAATAGGAAATTAATGTCCATAAAGGTGAAATGGCTTGCTTGCTTAAAGTCACTAAGGATTTAAGTAGTAAAGTAGGAACTGGAACCCAGACCCTTTGATTTCCAAATATAATGCTTTTTCTGTCATACTATCTGCTATTTTGTAATTAAGAACATGTAGGAACAGAAAAGGAGCTGATATGGCCATGTAATCAGAGGGAAGGATAATAAGTGGTTAGTCATCTTTATTGATGTACTTGCATCTGTGAAATAATGAAACATCCAGAAGAAAGCATCCAATATATTGGGAAGTTCTCCTATTGAAGATTTTTTTTGAAAGACATTGGTAAGAATGGGCAAAACTGGTTGTAATTGATGCTGGTGGAGCACAAATACCAATGATATTGCTGATCCATCAAAGTAAAAAATATCTCCACAAAATAATTGGACTGATCATTTTTACTGAATTGATCAGGAAATTTAATTAAATGTCTAATTTGATTTTTTTAGTGAAATTAATTTTACTTGATTAATTATTCAATAAGTAATAGTAAGTACTTAAATATAAAGAGACTACTAGGTGCTAAGGGGTACCCCAAAATATAGTACCTACCCTTAATAAGCTTAAAATCTAGCTGATCAATCAGTTAATTGTAAACTCTTCAAGGACCAGAATTGTTTCACTCTTGTCTTTGTATCCCTAGTGCCTAACACACATAACAAATGCTTGTTTATTGATTAAATAATTAGTTAATTGATAATCCATGTTTAGATCGACCCTTTTCCCCAGTTGTCCCTACTCTCCTAGGAATTCAAGTGTGTTGGTTGAGTTAATATGCCTTTCTAAGATATCACACTTACTGCTTACAGATCAAATCAGATTGTTTATTATATAAGGGCTACCCCTAGCTTCCAGAAATTCTGAACTTTTAAAAACAAGCATCACAGAAGCCATTGGAGATTTTCAATAGGAAATTTCTGTGTCACTTAGAATAGATAGAAGTGAGCTAAGGTATAAGTAGTGAATGTGGGAATAGTGCTTTTTAACCTATGAACACCAGGACAAATATGAGTAATCAAAAATAAATTAATCAATATTAATCAATATCTTAGCACTAAAGAAAGGTCCAAAAGAGATGAAATTGACATAGCTAAGCACAGTTCAAGATGAATGAGTTTGGCTTTATAATTCTTGTCCAGTAGAAACAAAGAGGGGAATTTCCAGGAAAACAAAGTAGGAGGCAAAAACAGATATCTAGTCACAAACAGAACCTACAAATCTCTATGTTCTGTTTACTTAAGTTCTTTGGACTACTAACTGACATTGGTGAGGTTTTGACCCAGAAGGAGACACACAAATTCACGCAAGGAATTAGTTGAGGAGTGAACAAGGTAGGGGTAGAACTCCTTGGGGTACGTGGTCCTGGAGAATTGTCATTTCTTTTCTTCTTTTCAGTTTGAAAATTTTTTATTTTATTTTAAAAATTCTTAATAGTATTTTACTTTTCCACTTATAAGTAAAGATAACTTTCAGCATTCATTTTTGTAAGATTTTCAGTTCCAAATTTTTTCTTCCTCCCTCCCTTACTTTCCACCCCTCTTCAAGATAGCAAAGGAATCTGATATAGTTTATATATATGTGTGTGTGTATACACACACACACACACATATATATATATATATATATACATATACATATTCATTTTAAGTATATTAATCATCTTGTGAAAGAAAATCAGAATAAAGGGGGAAAATGTGAGAAAGAAAAAAAGTAAACAATAACAACAACAAGAGGTGAAAATAATGAAGCTTCAATCCCCATGCAGTTTCTATATGTGGATGGCATTTTCTATTCCAAGACTTTTGGAATTGTCTAGGATCACCACATTGTTGAGAAGAGCTAAGTTTATCATAGTTGTTCATCACACAATTTTTTCACTTCTTAATAGTATTTTATTTTTCCACTTTATATATAAAAATAATATTCAACATTCATTTTTGTAAGATTTTGAGTTTCAAATTTTTTTCCTCTCTTCTTTATCTCACTCCTTTTCAAGATAGAAAGGAATCTGATATAGTTTATATATATATATATATTCATTTTAAGCATATTTCCATGTTAGTCATCTTATGAAAGAAAAATCAGAACAAAGGGGAGAAACACAAGAAAGAAAAAGCAAAGAAGATGAAAATAGTCCACATTCAGTGTCCATAGAGTATTATATTTTCCATCCCAAGTCTTTTGGAATTGTCTAGAATCATCACATTGTAGAGAAGAGCTAAGTCTATATAGTTTATCATAACACAATCTTGATGTTATTGTGTAAAATGTTCACTTAGTTCTGCTTACTTCACTCAGTATCATATGCACATCTTTCCAGGATTTTCTGAAATCAGATTGCTTATCATTTCTTATAGAACAACACTATTCCATTGCATTCATATGACATAACTTATTCAGCCATTCCACAACTGATGGGCATCCATTTAATTTCTAATTCCTTGCAACCATAAAAATAGAAATGTCATTTCTTTGGAGGTGAACAACATTAGATTACAAATACAAAACTCTTAGTTATTTTAATTATTATAGTTCTAGTGTATTTCTGGGCAGGAATGATGGGTTAAAAACATCTGTGTCTGATTGCCCTATGAGATACATTGCTCCCAATTTATTGCTTACTTGTGCTCTTATTTCTGCAGAATATCTTGGCAGCTAAATGGAATGTGTAGCTCATTTTTTTTGTTTTTTCTTCAATAATTGTTGCTATCTTTTGTTTTTATAATCTCTACATTTCTCTGATAATCCATTTTAACACAGAATAAAAAGAAAAGGAAAAAAAAACAATTCAGCAAAATTGAACAAACTAGAATAACATATTATTTGAAGTATTCCACACCTATAGATTGTAAAGAAAGAAAGGAGATGTTTTCTCATATCTCTTGTTTGGGGTTTATCTTAATCCTTATGATTTCCTATCATTCATTTTAAAAATTATTTTGTTATTTTCTATTTACATTGTTGTAATCAATATTTATTTTTGATTCTGCTTACTTTACTTTTTATCAGTTCATATATATTCTGCTATTCTATGACTGATTTTTATTGTAGTAGAGAAATATTTCATTATATTCATATTCTATATATATTTATCTACTACTCATTTGTTGAGCTGCCTTGGAATCTAGAGATAAAAAGCTATTTCTGATATCTCTGTACAATCTCCAAACTAATGAGGCAGGATAATCTTTAATGATGTTAAGTTTGAGTCAAGAAACTTGGAACATTGTCCTAGACTTTTTAATATTGGTATGATCATGAGTGATCACTTAAGTTCCTAGATTTATTATTTATAAAATAAATATAAGACTTGTTTTACCTGCCTTACTCATAGTAGAGTTATTAATTATTGCATTGAAAATAAAGGAGGGCAATGAATAGAATGCTGAATTTCAGATCAGGAAAGCTGGAGTTTGAATCATGCTTCAGACATTTACTAGTTTTGTGTTATCCTGGACAATTCACTTAACCTTTCTCAGCCTCAGTTTCTTCATTTGTAAATGGGGATATTATAATAGTATTTACTTAACATGATTGTTATGAAGATTAAATGATAAAAATATAAAAGTGTTTGGCAAAACTTAAAATGCTAAAATAAATGCTACCTAGTATAATTATGAAAGCTCTTTGGCAACCTTAAAATGTTATGTAAATGGGATCTGCTATTATTAATTATTAGCTAATCAGCAAAATTCATTTCTGTTGGAGCTTATGGTTTTTAGTAAGATGCTCTCTTAAGATACTTAATTCCTTAATTAAAATACTTACTATTATTGATACTTAAAATTAATATTTATCTTAGGACATTCTCTTTCTTGAAATTAGGGATTGCTTTTCTACATTTCTTGGTATCCTCAGAGTTTAGCACAGTGCCTGGCAATTTATTCCCATCCACAGCTTTCCTTGCAGACCAAAGTCCATCTTAAATTTTTTCATCTGGAGTTAAAATTGTGCATAATTATTTTTTGGAAACACTCTCTTATAGCTTGCAGATAGTATGAAAGGCTTAGACTTTTTAGAAGATTTGGACTTTGTCTACAGTCTCTTCTTGCTGTAAGTTCCACTCTTAAAGCTCAGAAATTCAATTTTATCACTTCATTCTGAAGTATTTAGGCTCACTGATTCATATTCAATAAATATGTGAGAGAATGATTAACAAATTAGACTTAAAATTTATTCTACAAAAATACAACTGTCCAAAGGACAAGGCCACTCTTCAAATCAAAGAACCTCATTGTTATAAGAGAACTCAGAGACAATTAAGTCCAACTTATACTTAAACAAGTATAAAAGCTCCCCACAAATGGTCATCTAGTCTTTGCTTGAAGACCTCCAGCAGGGAAAAACTACTATTTCTGGAGAAAACACATTACATTTTTGTATAGATATAATTATTAGGGAGTTGTTTTATTTTTATTTTTCTGACATCAAGTTGGACAGTGATTGCCTCTTTTACCTGCCTCCACGCCACTACTTTTAGGGCCCAAGTCAAACAACTCTAATTTTATTCCACATGTTAGCCCCTTAAATACTTGAAGACAGCTATGCTGCCTCTACTAAATGGCTTCTTTTCCAAACTCAACATCCCAGTTCCCTTATGCAATCCCCTTATGGCACAGACTTGAAGTTTCACTCTCCTATTAACCTTCCTTTGAGCATTCTTCAACTGATCCAACATTTAAAAAATATGGCATTAACTTGAACATAATACTCTACATTTAGTCTGATCAGGCCATAGTACAATTTGGTCAATACATTCTTTTCTTAATAAGGAAAATTTATTGGGAAAACCAAATTAATGATAGATGGTAGTTTGGTGATTATATTCCAAGTAGAGGAATTTGAACAGTTTTTAAGAGAGATAATGAAAGAATGTTAAACTCACAGGACTGCACATTTCATTAGGATATACACTTAAAGACTTTTGTTTTTTCAAAGAAAAAATTTGTTAAACACTGAGTTTATAGAACATTATTTTTAATAAAGCTTTTTATTTTCAAAACATATGCTCAGATAATTTGACAACATTGATCCTTGCATGGCCTTGTGTTTCAGATTTTCTCTTTCCTCCCCCCTCCCCTCCCCTAATGTCAAGCAATCCAGTATATGTTAAACATGTTAAAATATATGTTAAATCCAATATGTATAGACATATTTATACAATTCTTTTGCTGAACAAGAAAAATCAGATAAAAAAAGAAAGTAAATGAGTAGAAAACAAAATGCAAGCAAACAACAACAAAAAGAGTGAGAATGTTATGTTGTGATCCACATTCAGTTCCCACAGTGCTCTCTCTGGGTGTACATGGTACTCTTCATCTCAAGATCATTGGAACTGGCATCAATCATCTCGCTGGAAAGAGTCACATTCATCAGAATTGATCATCGTATAATATTGATGTTGCTATGTGCAATGATCTCCTGGTTTTGCTCATTTCACTCAGTATCAGTTTATGTAAGTCTCTCCAAGGTGCTCTGTATTCATCCTGCTGATCGTTTCTTACAGAACAATAACATTCCACAACATTCATACACCATAATTTATTCAGCCCTTCTCCAACTGATGGGCATCCACTCAGTTTCTATTTTCTTGTCACTATGAAAAGGGCTGCAACAAACATTTTTGCACATGTAGGTCCCTTTCCTTCCTTTAAGATCTCTTTGGGATATAGTCCCAATAAAAACATTGCTGGGTCAAAGGGTATGCACAGTTTGACAACTTTTTGAACATAGTTCCAAATTACTCTTCAGAATGGCTGGATCCACTCACATTTCCTCCAACAATGTATCAGTGTCCCAGTTTTCCCACATCCCCTCCAACATTCAGCATTATCTTTTTTTCTGTCATCTTAGACAATCTGAGAGGTGTGTAGTGATATCTCAGAGTTGTCTTAATTTGCATTTCTCTTATTAATTATGACCTGGAGCATCTTTTCATATGGCTAGAAATAGTTTCAATTTCTCTATCTGAAAATTGTTTATTTATATCCTTTGACCATTTATCAATTGGATGATGGCTTGATTTCCTATAAATGAGAGTCAATTCTCCATATATTCTGGAAATAAAGCCTTTATCAGAACCTTTGACTATTAAAAAATGTTTTCCCAGTTTATTGTTTCCCTTCCAATCTTGTCTGCTTTAGTTTTGTTGTGCAAAAGTTTTTCAATTTGATATAATCAAATTTTTCTATTTTGTGATCAATAATGATCTCTAGTTCTTCTTTGGTCACAAATTCCTTCCTCCTCCACAGGTCTGAGAGGTAAACTATCCTATGTTCTTCTAATTTATTTATAATCTCATTCTTTATACCTAGATCATGAACCCATAAAATGGGACAATTTAAATAATTTATTTCCTCTTCTATTAGCCTGAGCAATCTATATTTTTGGTATATATTCCTCCATTTCATTTAGACTATCAAATTTATTGGCATATAGTTGCCAATGATTCCTAATCATTTCTCTAATTTTCTCTTAATTGATAGAAAATTCTCCCTTTTCATTTTTGAGACTAACAATTTGATTTTCTTCTTTGCTTTTTCTAATCAACTTAACTAAATGTTTATGTATTTTGTTGTTTTTTTCATAAAACCAATTCTTCATTTTATTTATTAATTCAATAGTTTTCTTATTTTTACTTTTATTAATCTCTCTTCATTTTCAGAATTTCAAATTTGGTATTTAATTGAGAATTTTTAATTTGTTCTTTTTCTAGTTTTTTTTTTAAGCTGTAAGCCCAATTCATTTATCTTCTCTTTATTTTATGCAAGTAAGCATCTAGAGATATAAAATTTCCCCTTATGACCACTTTGGCTGCATCTTGCAAATTTTGATATGTTGTCTCTTTGTTGTCATTCTCTTGGATGAAATTATTGTGTCTATGATTTGCTTTTTCACCCATTCATTCTTTAGGATTAGTTTATTTAATTTCCAATTAACTTTTGGTATATTTTCTCTTAGCTTTATATTGCATGTGATTTTTATTGCTTCATGATCTGAAAAATATATACCCACTATTTTTCCCTTTCTGCATTTGATTTTGAGGTTTGTATGCCCTATACATGGTCAATTTTTGTATAAGTTCCATGAACCACTGAGAAAAAAACTAAATTTCTTTCTGTCTCCATTCAATTTTCTCCAGAGATCTATCATAACTAACTTTTCTAACTTTTTTTTACCTCCTTACCTTCTTTATTATTTATTTTGTAGTTAGAGAGCAAAATTGAGATTCCCCACTAGTATAGTTTTGCTGTTTATTTTGTCTTGCATCTCAACTTCTCCTCTGGGAATTTGGATGCTATACCATTTGGTGCATATATGTCTAGTATTGATATTGCTTCATTATCTATGGTACCCTTTAGTAAAATATAGTTTCCTTCCTCATCTCTTTTAATTAGATCTATCTTTGCTTTTACATGATCTGAGATCAGGATTGCTATGCCTGCTTTTTTTTTTACTTCACCTGATGCATAATAGATTCTGATGCAACCCTTTACCTTCACTCTGGATGTATCACTATGCTTTAAATGTGTTTCTTGTAAGCAAAATATTGTAGGATTCTGGCTTTTAATCCAATTTGCAATCTGCTTCTGTTTTATGGAAGAGTTCATCCTATTCTCATTCACAGTTAACATAAATAATTCTGTATTTCGTGCTACCTTATTTACCCTAAATTATGCTTTTTTCCCCCTTTCCCCCTTCCCTCCTCCCCAGTACTTGTTTTTGATGACCAACTCCTTTGACCAGTCCTTCCCTTTTAGAGCCACTCTCCTTTTTTATATCTTTCCCCCAACAGTTCTATTTTCCTTTCTATTAGTATTTCCCTTTCTTTTCTCCCTTTCCCTCCCACTTCCCCGTGAAACCCAATATGTCTGATATTCTCTCTTTGAACCAGATCTGATGAGAATAAGATTCACACATTTTTCATCCCCCTCCTTTCTTTTTCTCAATTATAATAGGTCTTTTTTGCTTCTTTGTGAGATGTAATTTCCCTTATTTTATCTCCTTTTTTCTTTTTCAGTACAACCCCCTTTCCACCTCTACTTTCTTTTTTATATTATCATAATAAAATCAAATTATACCCATAACAGAAATGTAGTTCTCAGGAGTTCTTTCCTTTTTACTTTCTTATTTTTCTCTTGAGTTCTGTGTTTGGAAATCAAAATTTTTTTGTGCAGCTCTGGTCTTTTCATTAGAAATAGATGACATTCAGCTATATCATTGAATGTTTATCTTCTTCCATGAAAGATAATGCTCATTTTAGCTGGATAGCTTATTCTTTTCTATAATCCAAGTTCCTTTGCCTTTGGAAATCTGATTCCAGGCCCTTTGATCCTTTAAAGTGGAAGCTGCTAGGTCCTGGGTAATCCTAATTGTGTCTCCTTGGTATTTAAATTGTTTCTTTCTAAATGCTAACAATATCTTTTCCTTGGTATGATAGTTCTGAAATTTAGCCATAATATTCCTTGGGATTTAATTTTGGGGTCTCTTTCAGGAGGTGATCTGTGAATTCTTTCAATGGCTATTTTACTGTCTGATTCTAAGATATCAGGGCAGTTTTTCTTTATGATTTCTTGTAAAATAATATCTAGGTTATTTTTTTATTCATGGCTTTCAGACAGCACAATAATCCTTAAATTGTCTCTTCTAGATCTGTTTTCCAGGTCAGTTGTTTTTCCTAGGAGGTACTTCATATTTTCTTCTATTTTTTCATTTTTTTGTTTGATTCTTGAAGTCTTATTGAGTCATTCATTTCCATTTGCTCAATACTATTTTTTGTATATTATTTTCTTTAGTTATCTTTTTTAACTCCTTTTCTAATTGGCCAAATGAATTGTTTTGTTCATTGCATTTTTTCCATTTCACAAATTTTGTTTTTCAATGAATTGGTGTCTTTTTCATATATATTTTGTAGAACATTATATGCTTTTTTTCATTCCTTCTTGCAATGATCTCATTTCCTTTCTCCATTTTTCTTCTGACTCTCTTTTAAGATCCTTTATGTAATCTTCCCAGAAAGTCTTGTGAAATGGGCACCAGCTTGTATCCCCTTTTGGAGCTTTGTCTAGAGTTGCTTTGTCTTTAGGAACCTCAGGATTTAATATCTATTCCTCTCTCTCTCCATAAAAGCTGTCTGTGGTGAGAGTTCTTTTTGGTTTTTTACTCTTTTTTTTAAGGCTTGAGGTCTGCTCAATGCAAAGGAATGACAGCTGCTTTAATTTTCCCTGGGAAATTCTATTGATTCACTTCTGGTGCTGAATAATCTTGGCTAGGTCCAGCATTCTTCTGGGGCTCAGACGTTTACAATTTGCCTTTTGTAGCAAATTTGCTAAACCATCCGCTTGTAACCAGGACAGAGTAGCCTAAGAAGCTCACAGAAGATTTCCAGGTGTATGGAAGCTGCAATGCTCTGACTCCCCACCTCAGCTTCTTGCCTGGGTCTCCCTGTGCTGTGGTCTGGGCTCAGCAGACTGTCTTCCTGCCCATTTGAAATAGACCTCTTCTGAAGTTCTTCCAAGCTAACTTCTTCTGGGAATGTGTCATACTCCAAATATTTGTGGATTCTTTAACTGCAAGATCAGTTTAGAGGTCTTGCTATTGGTTTGAGAGGTCAGAGGATGCCACAGAAAGTTATGTCTGCTCTCTGCCATCTTAGCTCCACCAAGAACATTATTTATTAATCAAACAAATTTAAATTTTAAACAGCTTTAAACTGCACACAAATTTTACTTTAAAATATAAACTTAAAAATGAAGCATAAAATACCCATTATTTTTGGAGACAATAGATTGTGCATGGGCACAAATGGAACTCCTTCCACATGGACCCATTGTTGGACGTGGAATTAGAAAACCTGGATTCCAAGTAGACTTAGAAATGGATTAGTTGAGTGACTGGGTGAAAACTCTAAACTTTTATGAATCTCATCTTCTTCATATGTAAAATGATCACAATAAAACCTTCACTACTTCACTTAGAGTGTTATGAAGAAACTTTGTAAAATTTATAGAGCATTAGAAATATAATTATTATTATATGTAAAATGATCATAATAAAGGTATTACTTATCTCACTCAGGTTGTTTTGAGGAAAGTGATTTGTAAAACTCATAGGGCTATGGAAATAGAAATTATTATTCTGAGATATTGTTTTGAAGCTATGTGTGCCTGAGGCAACTTTCTCTATTATGAAATTACGTGTCAAGGTACCCTTCCTCCTGGCCAGGACTGAAAACATAACAACAAATACTAATGCTTCAACTTTCTATCAGCTATTTGTTCCATATAGATTTGAGTCCAATTATTAGGAATAATTGACAAGCTTAGAGAGGGATTCCTGGGTAGAGGGTAAGGAGGAGAGTGGGCTTCAGAGCCCTAACTAAGTATTTTGTTGGCCATGGTAAATTCAATTTTGGGAAGCAGCCATCAGGACAAAAAACTCCATCAAAAAAGAGATCATAGGACACTGACATGGGCAGAGAGGAAAGACAGAGAACATTTTCTGTTAATGGAAGAAATACCATCAAAGTATGAAACTATTCTCAATCAGGTATAGTTATTCTAGGAGAGAAAATATCCTGTCCCTGAGACAATCTCACCCATGTCCTAATGTCATAACTGACTCTAACTCTCTAAATGCCTATGTAAACATTAGATAGAAGTAATTGAGGGAGAATGGGAGTTCCTGGAGGAAGAATACTATAGTAATATAATTCTATGTGTTGTAGCTGAGGAACTTGTAAGGCAATGGGAATGGTTGTATAATAGTTTTGATGGCTCTGAGGCATCTCAGGGAAGAAACATTTCCTAGAATATCTTTTTAAGAAAGAATAAGTTTGCCTTAAAAAGTCAAACAGTGCAAACATTAAACGTCTAAATAATATTGTTTTATTCCATCTATATGTTGATCCCTAAAGAAAGCTCAGGAGAGATTGAATTAAAGATCCTCTCTCTCTCTCTCTCTCTCTCTCTCTCTCTCTCTCTCTCTCTCTCTCTCTCTCTCTCTCTCTCTATATATATATATATATATATATATATATATATATATATATGTGTGTGTGTGTGTGTTTGTGTGTATGTGTGAACAAGCTCCCCAGATGCATGCAGATCCATGGGAACACTCAGTTGGATAACAACAATGGCCCACACAGGTATAAAATTGGTTTTCAGGTTTGAGGTGCTAGTTTTCCTTAGTATTGGTTTAAGTAGAATTTATAAAAAGAAAGCAGATGTAAGTGCATTTAGCCTTTATTCTAGTTCTATGTTATTGGAGGCTAAATATTCATTTTAAGTTACTAATACTATTCATCTTTGTAAGATTCTAAAAGTCCAAGGCCTGAGCAGAACAATGAATATCTATTACTTTCCATTCCTTGATCTTCATCTTTGCATAAATATACCAGGACTGAGATCACACTTTATAACTAATAGAAAATAATTATGATTTAAACTTTAGTTCTAGGTATTGATAGACAAAACACCCAAAGAAAACATTATTAAGAAAGAGGAAAAAAAATTAATCATAGTCAATACCAAAAACACCACCCTTCACTACTATCACTAAAGTCAATATAGCAATGATGTCACTAAGATTCTAGTTAGGCCAGAAAGTCACAATGGAGCTGGAAGCTAATAACAGGTAGCACCAGAAACCAGGACCTGGACACCAAGACCAAAAAGTCTTAAATAAGGCTTCTAATTTAAAACATTTTGCAACCCACCCATTGCATCAAAACCAAACCAAAACAAAAAATCTTAGAAGAAAAGCTAAGGATTTATAATCCCCTTGATTGTACTTTGTATCTTGGACTGAAATAATATCTGCCCTTCCCTTGTTCTGCTACTTATTCCACATTTTGTGGTCTTTTTGTCTGTCATTCTTCTATCATGGGAAAATCTACTCTTACACTGGTAGCTCAGATGCTAGTTCCAGAGTTTTAAAAAGATGACATGAAGCTGTTAAGAATAGTGTGGTGGAAACAACTGTTTGGACATGTATACATATATTGTATTTAATTTATACTCTAAAATATTTAACATGTATTGGTCAACCTGCCATCTGGGGGGGAGGGGAGGAAAATTAGAACAAAAGGTTTGGCAATTGTCAATGTTGTAAAATTACCCATGCATATATCTGGTAAATAAAAGCTATTAAACTATTAAAAAAAAGAATAGTGTGCTGGAAAATAGAATTGAGATTCACAACTATATTGACAGGCTACAAAGTTGGGCTAAATCTAATAGGAGGACCAAATTAAGTATAAGTAAGAAGGCTGAAATACTCAACTCTTAGTTCGCGGCTGTTTTCTTTTTCTAAGGAGAATAGATTGTAGAGAACACAATGGTTATCAGGAAATGAAAACCCATGATGAGTCAAGCAACATGTAATTATCTCTAAAGAATTAGAATCCATATGAACCACATTGTTAAGTGTTAAAACAACTAGAAAATATGAGAACTGAGCTGCTGTTGGCATTCTTTAAACTATCTTAGAAAAGAGAGACTCCATAAGGATAGTGAAAGACAAATATTGTTTCAGTTGTCAAAAGGGAGAAAGTATGGATTATGCAAACTGTAAATCTGTGAGTTTGACTTGAATTTATGGTGAATTCTTGGATACATTATTAAGTGAATGATATCTAAACCTCAGAAAGAGAAGCAATGATCACTAAAAGCAAGCATGGTTTCAGCAATAATAGGTCATGCCAGACTAAACTCATTTCATTTTCTGACAGGGTAACTAGATGGGGATCAGGGATCAGGGGAATGCTGGAGACAGTCTATTTAGATTTCAGTAAGACATGTGACAAAGTCCCTTATATTATGCATTTGGATAAGATGGTGAGATATAGTCTAGATGGCAGCACAACCAAATTGATTTGGAATTGGTAGAATAACTAGATTAAAAAAATAGTCATTACTTGGATGATATCAACTTGAAGGGGATGTCTAGTCCAGGTATCTGGCCTTTGTCTTATGATTTCAGCATTTTAATAATGACTTGACTAAAAGTCTATATGAAATGCTTGTCCAATTTGCAGATGACACAAAGCTTGGAGGGAGATCTGACATCAAATGATGGAGTTAGGACTGAAAAACATCTTGACAGATTAGAATAATATCTGATATACATAGTAAGAAGAATAAGTGTAAAGATCTCCATGAATTAAAAAATCAATTCCACAAATGCAACATGAATAAAATGTGAATTAGACAATTTCTAAGTAAGAAAAAGAGTTAGGAGTTTTAGTAGAACACAATCTCAATATGATTCCATGCTTTGAAACAAAAGAAAATTATCAAAGCTAACATTATTTCAGGCTCTTTTAGAGGAGGTTTAGTGTCTGCTCTCTGTTGCTTTAGTCAGGCCTTATTTGGAATTTTGTGCTTAGTACTGGACATCATATTTTAGGGTAGACAGGAGAGTTGGAACAATCTCAAACTAGCTCATGGGAACCAATTGCTAAATTTCTTGTGTGAAAATTTTTATCTTAGAAATTGATAAATTCTACAAATTAGGACTTTATTTATTGTTTTGTTAAATACTTAGACTTAATAAAATAATGAAGAAAATGCTAATGCAGAATGAGCTTAAAAGTCATGTATATCCCCATCTCCAAAGCTGGTTGTTAAATATTTATCAACAAATTGTAGACATGAAAAAGATGAAACAAACTAAAGAGAGAGAGAGAGAGAAAGAGAGAGAGAGAAAGAGAGAGAGAGAGACAGAGAGAGAGAGAGAGAGAGAGAGAGAGAGAGAGAGAGAGAGAGAGAGAGAGAGAGAGAGACAGAGACAGAGAGAGGGGGGGGGGGAGGGAGAAGAATGGCAAAATTGCTAGAGATTGTAGCTGAGTTTTATGATAGCTATCTTCAACTACTTTATAGATTTTCATGTATAATAGATATTAGACTTCTCCTGGTTACATATCTAGTAATAATGGGTAAAGTTTGTTTTACTCTTTATGCCCTCTTTCCGTGAATCAGCTTCACAATAATTAAAGCTGTTCAGAAGTCAAAAAGCCTATATGGAGAGGTAATAAAAGATTCCTCCATTACTGGAGAACCTCAAGTAGATGATTGGTCAGGCATATTATAGAGGGAATTTGTTTATGTATGAGTTGGACTAAATTCTCTTTAAGCTTTTTGCAAAGGTAGAACAACTCTAATTTTGTAAATTGGTAATATTTCATCACATTCAATTCTGTTATCCTTCAAGGGTTTACTTTTACAGGTGGAGTGAACATTTTTCATCTGAAACCAAGAAATGGTATGAAAGAGGGCCAAAGGGGAAAAAAAGAGAGACAACTCAGTTTGATTGATCATAAAATATTTAAAGAATCTTAGCTAGTTCTGCTAGAAATTTAGTAAATATCAGAGTCACTAGAATTGGAAAAAAGTACTTCTTTCTATATAAAACAAAAACAAAAACAAAACAAAACAAAATAAACAGTCCCAACACATTAGAAGAGCTACCTGTTTGAAACACATTTTCCCATTTGATTTTCAAAACAAAAAAGGAAATTCTCTCCAATTGTTTAAATTTCTACCAGAGTCCTTCCAGAGCATTAATGCCTCTGAGTATAAATCTAGGAGCAAGTATAAATGAAGTATAAAACAAATAAATACCCAGATAGTTTTGAAAAGTAGTTGCCTATTTTCTAGAAGGTACATGCTTTTCCTCACCCAGATGCCTACATTCTAATTAAAATATTACTACAGAATGGAACCTGAGATAGTACAGCATCAGAATGAGATCTGAAATGCTAATGACTCACTAAACTTCAGAAGTCTATTGTAGACTTTGGGATAACAAATAAGGATAGCAGAGCAAGTGCACCCTTTGCTAGTTCAAGGGTGTTTCATCATTCTTGTTTAAAATGCCAAAATTACTTCCCCTTTCTTTTGAAATACTCACACAGGTAGACAAGGAACAAGGAAAGTCTATCACAATACTGAAGGGAAGATAGTAAAAAAGTGTGCTTTGACTAAACATAATGGGGAAAGACCAATACTTAGCGTATAGGCTAAATAGAGCTATAACTAGGGTGGAGTAACTAGTACTTGCTTTATGATGACAAATTTAGAAGCTGTTGACATCACTTGCAGTTCTTCAATTGTATCATAGTTGGCAAATAATCAATTACACAACAAGCATTTTTCTGTTATATGGTATTTTAGTTTTTCAAATTAAATGTAAAAACAATTTTATACATTCATTTTTATAAAATTTTGAGTTCCAATTTCCTCCCTCCATCTATCTTTTGCTCTTCCCACCTCCCTAAGATGGTAAGCAAAGTGACATAGTTTTTATATGTGCAATCATGCAACATATTTTCATAATAGTCATGTCATGAAAAAAGAAACAGAATAAAAGAAAAAAGACATGAAAAAAAATAAAGTTAAAAGTTTACTTCAGTCTGCATTCAGATTCCACCATTTCTTTTCCTGAATGTGGATAGCATTTTTCATCATGAGTCTTTTGGAATTGTAATTGGATCATTGAATTTCTGAGAGGAGATAGGTCAATAACAGCTAATCATCACAATATTACTGTGCACAATATTTTGGTTCTGTTCACTTCATTTTGCATCAGTTTATATAAGTCTTTTCAGGTTCTTCTGAAATCACACTGCTCATCATTTCTTATGATACAACAATATTTTATTACAGTTATGCACCACAACTCATTCAGTGATTTCCCAATTGATGGTCATCCCTTCAATTTCCAATTCTTCACCACCACAAAAAGCTCCTATTAATATTTGTGTATATATAGTTTGCTTTTCCTTTTTTTTTAATCAACAAGCTTTTATTAAGTACCTACCATGAGCTAAGCACTGTGCTAAGTGCTGCAGATATAAATCCAGAAGTAAAATTGTCATTACCTTCAAGGAATTTACATCTTTTTTTAATAGTTTTTATTTACCTGATATATGCATGGGTAATTTTACAACATTGACAATTGCCAAACCTTTTGTTTTAATTTTCCCCCTCCTTTCCTCCCCCCAGATGGCAGGTTGGCCAATACATGTTAAATATGTTAAAGTATAAATTAAATGCAATATATGTGTACATGTCCAAACAGTTGTTTTGCTGTACAAAAAGAATCGGACTTTGAAATAATATACAATTAGCCTGTGAAGGAAATCCAAAATGCAGTCAGACAAAATTAGAGGGATTGGGAATTCGATGTAGTGTTCATAGTCATTTCCTAGCGTTCTTTTGCTGGATGTAGCTGGTTCAGTTCATTACTGCTCTATTGGAACTGATTTGGTTCATCTCATTGTTGAAAATGGCCACATCCATCAGAATTGATCATCATATAGTATTGTTGTTGAAGTATACAATGATCTCCTGGTCCTACTCATTTCACTCTGCATCAGTTCATGTAAGTCTCTCCAGACCTTTCTGAAATAAAACTGTTGGTCATTTCATACAGATCAATAATATTCCATGATGTTCATATACCACAATTTATTCAGCCAATCTCCAATTGATGGGCATCTATGTAATTTCCAGTTTCTGGCCACCACAAAGAGGGCTACCACAAACATTCTTGCACATACAGGTTCCTTTCCCTTCTTTAAGATCTCTTTGGAATATAAGCCAGTAGTAACACTGCTGGGTCAAAGGGTATGCACAGTTTGATAACTTTTTGAGCATAGTTCCAAATTGTTCTCCAGAATAGCTGGATGTATTCACAATTCCACCAACAATGTATCAGTGTCTCTGTTTTCCCACATCCTTTCCAACAGTCTGCATTATCTTTCCCTGTCATTCTAGCTAATCTGACAGGTGTGTTGTGGTATCTCAGAGTTGTCCTAATTTGCATTTCTCTGATTAATAATGATTTGGAGCATCTTTTCATATGACAAGAAATAGTTTCAATTTCTTCATCTGAGGATTGTCTGTTCGTATCTTTTGACCATTTATCAATTGGATGATGGCTTGATTTCTTATAAATTAGAGCCAATTCTCTATATATTTTGGAAACGAGGCCTTTATCGGAACCTTTGACTGTAAAAATGTTTTCCCAGTTTATTGTTTCCCTTCTAATCTTATCTGCATTAGTTTTGTTTATACAAAACCTTTTCAATTTGATATAATCAAAGTTTTCTACTTTGTGATCAATAATGATCTCTAATTTTTTTTTTTTTGGACATAAATTAATTCCTCTTCCACAGATCTGAGAGGTAAACTATCCTATGTTCTTCTAATTTATTTATAATCTCATTCTTTATTCCTAGGTCATGAACCCATTTTGACCTGACCTTGGTGTATGGTGTTAAGTGTGGGTCAATGCCTAGTTTATGCCATATTAATTAAGGAATTTACATCTAAATGAGAGAGATGAAGAAGAATAGTTAATGAAATAAGTTATCAGATAGCAGACTATGGTGAACTATCCTCTCCTCATCATTTTCTACTCCCCCTTCTCCAACATAAAGGCATGATTTATCTTCCTCTTGGATATAATTTGTAGTTTTTATCCTTGATACATAAATTCTTAATTAAAACTCTGATGCTGGCACGTAGTAAAAACTCTTTGGTTTCTGCTTTGTGGTGATTCAGTGCTATGTTTTTTATATTCATCAAATATATTAGAAGGTATTATTTCTGACCACAGAACAGTGGAGTTTCTTGGAGAGAATGTTGACTTGGAGTCCAAAAACACAAATTCAAGGCCTATACAACTTTGTGTAAGTGGTATCTTCTCTCCAGACCTTACCTTCTTCCTCTGTAAAACGAACCATCCTGGTCTACCTTCTAAATGCTGTGAAACACACAGGAAATAATTTAAATTAAACTGCTTTGATTCATAAAACATTATTTATATGTGAGGATAGGATAGGGTTTAATGTAAGTTCCATCTGCAACAGTAATCATTCCATTCTTTGTATTTGACTGCACATAATATAAACTAAATAAACAAATGCTTATTTATTGATTGATCCTATTAGTGTTTACTGAAATCTGGGATTCACTCTGTTAGTATTTGCTGGCATCTTGACCTTATCACCATAGCCAGTATGCACACTTTAATATAATCAGGATACCTCTATAAATATGAAATGATTGTTAAAATCCATTGTTCTTTGTGCCTTCCTCTTGGTATATTAGTGAGAAAGGGCCTTAAAAGATCCATTTCTCAGTCTATTATATCTTCTTTTTGTTGTCAGTATGATAGAGTGCACAAAACTAACCCTCAGCCCTGGCTTGACCACTTTCCATATTGCAAGAAAAGAGATTTGCACATCTTATAGTACTATATAAATGTCCATTATTATAGCTATTATTTCTTATCATTCTCATCTTTATATTAGGTAGAATTTAGCTAGAAATGATCTTGGGATAAATCACTGGGCAGATATTCTCATTTTATATTTAATACTTGGTAGACTATTTCTCAGATGGCTAAAATGATTGTTTTCAATTGATATAAGTGTTGAGATTATAAATATATCATTCTGGTTATCAGGGAAATCAGTATTCTGGGTCCTAGATTCTATTAGTTTTGTTATGGCAACTGTATTATGTATTTCTTCAAAAATAATTAAACTCATCAGGTGTATTGGTAGATGACCGTAATCCCTAGCACTAGGAGAAGCTGTGACTGGTGGATCACTTGAGTTTGGGAGTTGAGAGTCTACACAAAAACTGGCACCATTATGAGTTCTGGGAAGCTAGAGAGCTAGAGCTTTACCAGATTACTGAGATGAGAAGAAACTCTACCATATTTTTCTGAAGGGACAAGCCAGTTCCTGTTTAAAATAGAGTAGATTCAAGTCTGTGTGTCAATCAGCAATGAAGTTGGGTCCATGAATGCTTCCTACTTTTAGCCTAGGTGAGAAAGGAGAGTTAGGAAAAGGAAAAGAGAGGAAAAGAGAAAAAAAGAAAGGAAAGGAAAGGAAAAGGAAATATTTGTCTTCTATTTCTCACTTTTTCTTCATCAATAATTTATCTAAATGGTCAATTTGGACTTATTTTACTTCATACCTTATTTTCTCCTCATTTTCTACTGGTGTTATATTAGTTTGGTCTTTGTTCTACCAGCTTGACAACTCGATTCAACACGGAATCACTCAGGAAAGATTCTCTCATTAACAAGTAATATGGTGCAGTCAATTTCATCTTTTTTTGATATTAATGCTTACCATATCCAATGATTTCCAGTTTTTTTTTAAAAAAAGATATTAATGATATGTAGGCATTGGTCTGTATAGTTCATAAGTCTTCTACTCTTATTTCTTGCTTCATAATTATATTTTTCAATAAATATTTCACTATTCTTACCATGCCAACCTCTGATTGATTCTCTCTCTCTCTCTCTTCTCTCTCTCTCTCTCTCTCTCTCTCTCTCTCTCTCTCTCTCTCTCTCTCTCTCTCTCATATGTATTATGTATGTAGGTTAAAAATATATATATATGTAAAGGGGCAGCTAGGTGGTACAGTGAATAGAGTACCAACTCTGAAGTCAAGAGGAGCTCAAATCTGACCTCAGACACTTAATACTTCCTATCTGTATGACCCTATCTGTTCATCTTATATAACACATGTTGGTACATGGGTGATCTTTTGGAAAATATCATAAGCACTGCTGTATGATATGACCAAATGTCC
Source organism: Sminthopsis crassicaudata (assembly GCF_048593235.1). Taxonomy (NCBI): domain Eukaryota; kingdom Metazoa; phylum Chordata; class Mammalia; order Dasyuromorphia; family Dasyuridae; genus Sminthopsis; species Sminthopsis crassicaudata. The sequence continues at coordinate 115,659,217 of NC_133618.1, forward strand.
CATGAGAAGCCATTTGGATTTTTCTTTGTTTTTTGCCTTAGGTCACAAAACTATTTTTTCCCCTTACTCTTCAAGGAGAATCTGTGTTCTATCCTATTTAGTAGCATCTTCCTCTTATCTAGTTCCACTTCTAGCAGTAGTGTGAAGATTGGTATGATTCTCTCCTTTTTCTCCTCTTGCTACTATTACTGCTATTATTGATTATTATTCATGTAAAATACTATAATGATATATTATTTAGAAATGAAACTATAAAATCACTGTTGAAAGCTCAGTTCTATTACCTTTTCATTGTGATGCACTGTGAAGACATTTCATGTTCTGGTATCATAATAATTGACATTTATTTAATGCAAAATGTTTAGAGAACATTTTTTCTAGTGTATTATTTGATCTTCACACAGACATAGGTACCATTGCTATTCTCTCCTTTTTTTTTTTTAGATGAAGAAACTGAGGTGCAGAGAGGTAAATGGACTTGTCTATTATTAGCTAGTAAGGCTCAGAAATAGGATTCAAACTCAGGTCTCTCCCTGATTCCAAATAAATCAACATTTATAAAGTACCTATTAAGTTCAGTAATTGTATTAAATATATAAATATAAAAATTATTATATATATAATATAATATGATATGTAAATATAAAAAGAAGCAAAAGATAATCCCTATCTTCAGTGAGTTTACAATTTAATGGGGTAGACAACATATCAGCAGATATATACAAAACAAGTTGTATACTGGATAAATAGGAAATAATTAAAATAGAGAAAGCACTAAAATTCAGAGGGTTCACTAAACAAAGCTCCCTCTATATCTGAAAGAAGAATGCTTAAGTTAATGGTCATGAGCTAACATTCATAAAGGATTTGTAAACCACTTAAAGGAAAGGCAGTAATGAAATTCTCAACAAAGTGATATTATTTCACATTCAATTTGTATAGCAAAAGTATTCAATGGTAATAGCCCATTAACAGTCACGATAGCCATATTAAATCACACTAACAATTGAATACCGACTATATTATAAAAATGTAGAATACACAAAATTAGACATGGTTCCTGCTCAGCAGGAATACAATCTAAGCATTATAATTCAGATTTTTTGTTCTGTCTTTGGTTCTATTGAAAACCCAGTCTTATTTTCATCTGAGTCTCCTGTTATTAGAATGATTTACGCAGATTATGCTAAATCATTTCTTGTTGTATTGAGAAAATTGCAGTATACTGTAATATTGTTAAATATAGTACAATTTTGCCAGATTACAATTTTTTTTTTGCATTCTGCTTTGATTTCTGGGAATCATAATTCAATTCAATCTTAAAAGAAGTTATTCTATGCTCATTATATGTTGAGCACTATACTAAGTCCTATACGAAATATGATCAATCAATCAGTCATCAAGTATTAATTAAATAATTGTTATGTGTCAAGAATTGTGCTAGATACAGGAGATACAAAGAAAAAGAATGAAACAAATCTTACTGATAGAGATTACTTTGTAATGAAGAAGAAACAATTTATATATAAAACAATTAGTTGCGAAACAGAGAACAAATGCAACATAACATATAGTCAAGTGCTAAAGTCAAAATGTCTGACAAGAAAGTAAATCCTTTGGGTGGTTACAGATGACCTCCTCCTTCTCCTTCTTTTCTTCCTCCTCCTCCTGCTCCTCCTCTTCCTCTTTCTCCTGCTATCACTACTACTACTACCACTACCACCACCACTACCACTACTATTCTTATTCCTAATACTTTTTAGCAATAATGACAAGAATATACAGTACTTTAAGATTTGCAAAGCACTTTAGAAATATTACACAACAATCCTGCCAAGTAGGTCCTATATTATCTCCACTTTACAGATGAGGAAACTGAGGTTATTAAGTGAGTTGCCTACTTTCATCCAGCTTGCATCTGAGCCAGGATTTGAATTCAGATCTTCTTGGTCAAGAAATGTTGCATCCATTGAATAATTATAAGTAGAACTTGATGATCTCTGAATTTTTTTTATAAATCTAAGGTATTATGAAAAGGTAACTTCACTGCAACTACTGGGGAAGATCTTAAGGAAAAAGTGGGACTTGAGATGGTCCTTGAAGGACTACAAAAATTTGGAGAGACAGAGAAACTTATAGAGGTTATTTCAGCAAAGAGAGGAAATTTCTATAGAGATGGGAATGAATATAACGTGAATATAAAAAGGAAAGCCATTCTCCTTGAAATTTGTTTGATGGTATAAATATATATGTAGTCTAGGTAGACAGTGCTGGGCCTAGAATCAGGGAGATGCCTCTTTGAGTTCAAATTTGGCCTTAGACACTTATCAGTTGTGTGACCCTGAAAAATCACTTTAATCTGGTTAGCCTCATTTCCTCAATCTATAAAATGAGTTGAAGGAAATGGCAAATCACTTTAGTATCTATGTGTGTGTATGTGTGTGTATGTGTGTGTGTGTGTGTGTGTGTGTGTGTGTGTGTGCAAAATGCAATATGAAGGTATTATTAGAAAATAAAGTTGAATAGGGAAGTTTGGACTAGATTTCAGAGGCCCTTGATTACCAGAAAAAGGATTTTGTGGTTGAGCTAATGAGAGCTACTGTAGTTTCTTTTATAGGATAGTAATGTGAAAAATAATAGTTTAAGAATTGTGTTTAAGAGAAGAATGGGAAGATCTTATTTCTAATTATCTCTTTGCCTTTTTGAATAATTCACTTCATCTTTCTCATTCTTAACTTCTTCATCAGAGAGACGAGGGAGCTAAGGTAGATTATCTTTAAAATTCTGTCTAGATTTATAAGTTTGTATCTCATTGGAAGCTGGTATAATTAAGAGGAAGAGAGATTAGGAGATTTGAAATAGTCTGTGAATGAAGCCTGATCTATGGATCAGTGGATCCAGAGTGGATAGCAATGGAAGTGGAGTGAACTTGGGTTACATATTTGGGAAATTTGTATCAAATGAAGTTTAATGTAGAGTGAGCTCATTTTTAACTCTCTGTGCTTTTTTTTTTTCCAGACTATTTTAAAACAAGATGCCTTTTTCCTACCATTTGGCATATTCTCACACTGTTTTCTCTTTCCGTTAGTTATTGGTTTAATTTTAGTATGAATCTAAGCCAGCTATATGCTTGCCTTGATCAAAGATTAGCCATTAACCTTTACATACATGTAAGCTGACAAAATGTAGAGGGAGAGGTGCTCAGGAGATATGTTATCCAATTTCCATTACTTGTTTGAAAATTCTAAAAAGTTAAGAAAAGAAAGCAATAACTGCATTAATTAACTTTGCAATCTCTGGAATGAGAATACAACTAATATAGCTTATAAGGGAAATTATCTCCACTTAAAATACTATAACCCATGACATTAAATTTCTCAGGTTCTATTCTTGTCTCACAATAGCTCTTCCCTTTATCTGTGTCTGAAACCTGTGCAGAACCCATCAACTTTCTTGGCTGATGCAACCTTTCCATGTGGAGAAGCTGGTCAAAATATTAGCAAAATATTTAAACAATAAGTTAGGACTTAATAAGTGTAAGTTTTGACTAACTGTGAAGTTTTAAGGACTCTTTGGGAAGATCATTAAAGAACAAGAGAAGAGACTGATGATAGTATTGGATTATCTAGAAGAAAATGGCTTGAAACTTTCAATTGACAAGTATCAGTTTTGTAAAGTCTCTCAAGTACATAAATAATTTTGTGCCACAAATAGTGAGTGAACATCAGCAAAAAGAAATTAGAAAATATCTCAACTTGATCACAGCTAAAGAACATTTGAGATCCAAAAATTTGTCTTGGATTTGGAATTTATTATGAAAAAAATGTTACAAAGCTAAATTACTAAATCACTGAATGACCTAGTTTGACCCTATATATTTGAAAAAAATTCAGAAGCAAGACAAGAAAGACAATGTGTTTTTTTTTGAAACCAACAAAGTCCTTTGGAGACTGTAGGACAGATAAATGTAGAAAAAAACTTGCAAGACTTAAAGATTATCTCACACTCGTAATAATGTTGGCCTCTGCCTATCCAAGCAAGCTTTTTGTTTCTCATACAGATGCCAAATTAGAGAGTTTAGAAACAGTGACAAGAGTGACAGTCTTATGAAAATAGTTACATTTGCCAGCAGAGGTCTGACTAGCAGTGAGATCCTCTACTCCATCCATCAACTGAGATTTCTGACTTGGAAATAGATCATCACTGAGGAATTTAAAGACTCTGTGTGGAGCAAAATGGCAAGGATAAATTGTTGAAAATCCACTGACATATTTTGACCTTTTCCTAATTGGATAATATTTATCAAAGATGGGGGTAATACTACTAACTATGAATTTAGCAGCTAATACCAATTAGAAAAGACTAATCTGGATGCATATGCATTGTTCAGAAGACCAAAGGATATTTAAATTGTGATATAATCTAAAGAAGGAATGAAAGATAAATGCAACAATGTAATGACTGAATAGCAAATAAATAGATTTAGCTGAAAGCTTGGGACTTTGGGCAGACTGAATACAGCAGCAAAGAGCAAATCTCACTTTGTTGAACCAAAAGTTCTTTGTCTCAGTTATCTGGATGATTGGCAAAAAGTAAATGCTACAAGAAGTTCTATAAACTAGACAGAATTAGCAAGGGACGCATGCTTTTGGAGGCTTTTTTGTTGTTGAGACAAGTTTTAAGTTGGAACTATGTAATAATAGTACTTTATTGATCATCTACATCTATACCTAGTACCAGGAAGCTGTTGGTGCTGCTCAATGCGTCTTACTCTCTGATTATGAACATTCTACAGGATGATTTTTTTGTACAAGGTTTAGTCATTTTTCAGTCATGTCCAATTTTTCATGGCCACATTTGGGATTTTTCTTGGCAAACATAGTGGAATGGTTTGACATTTCATTCTCTATCTCATTTTACAGATGAGGAAATAGAGGCAAACAGGGGTAAATGACTTGCACAGAGTCATACAACATGTCTGAGGCTAGATTTGAACTCAGGAAGATGAGTCTTCCTGACTTCAGTCCTTGTATTCTATTCCTTCTACTACCACCTAGATGCCCTAAGAATAGAGATTTCATAATCTGGGTCCATAAAGGACTCTAGAGCTAATAAGAAACAGATCTACTGGCCCAAGATGGCTACCAATGTTACCAAGAACTGTGAGACATGCCTGTTACGTATAAAGAAAAATACTATCAACTCATGCTGCATAGTTAGAAAATAGATATAGTAGTAAACCTCGAAATATTTTTGAATTGAGTTGAATCAGTTTTTTAACTCAGGAAGATGAATCTTCCCAACTTCAATCCTTGTACTCTATCCAATATGGCATCATGTTGTCCCCAACCCCCACATTAGATAATCCCTTAAATAACAAGATGTCCATGAGTAAAATCCAGATGGAACAGTGTTTTATCAGATACTTGTATGGTGTTGTAACAAAATACCAAAGAGACATAGAGCTTATCTAAAGGAAAGAGAATGATGTGAATTTGTAGGCTTTCATAATGTGCTTAACAACAGTCTAGGAAGGCAAAGTAGGGGGAATGGAAGAGGGGCATGACCCTTTGCTTGCATATAATAAAGTAAGAGGAAAAGTTTATAGAAGATTTGTCTTAGGAGAGATGCATAACCTTTCCTGTCATCACTACTCAGAAGTTCAAGTCATTAGGGAAAAAGGATCTAAGATTAGATGAACAGAGGATATGCTCTTTGCCCCAACTTAATTCCCCGTTGGCAATGTGTGAATTTTTAACACCTGTTTATACATCCACCCAAATCACAAGTATGAGGGGTGCTGTTAAATAGGGACTTCTCATAGAATATTTCTTTCAGAATAAATTAGAGAAATATTTGGCACCCTATAACTTTTCAATTTTATTGAAATACAATGACAAAATGGACTCTATGATTTGATGATAAGAGTAGTAATGTGCACTATCCTGTTCATTAAAAATAGACTTATTTGGTATTAAGTAACTTAATTCATCTAATTTGTAGATAAAGAAGTATACAAGTTAATGTGAAAAGCAATTGATTCTTGTCTTTCATGTGTATGTAGCTAGTCTTAACAGTTACAGATGAAATTCTGGGCTTGGGGAAAGGATTCACTGTTACAATTCTTGGTAAAGTCAACGAGAATTTCATCTATATAAGAGTAAAAGATTGGATTCAGTTAGTATATATTTAATAAGTTTTTATATACCAGTCTTTGGGCTAAATGCTGGAGATACAAAGAAAGACAAAATAAATGTCCATCTGCTGGATTCAGCTCACACTGTAGGATTCTTCTCATAGGATTCTTTCAAGTACAATTATATTATGCTCCATTATTTCTTCTCCTATCCTATATACATGACTTTTGTATATTCATATCTTGAATGGACTTTACTTTTTCTCCTCTTCCAAATCCTCAATATTTCTGACTATGGAAATAATCATTTCCTTCCATCAGGGCCCTTCCATCAGGGCCCAAATCAGATATTGCCTCCTCAATGAAATATTTCATAACCATCCTGGTTGAAAGTGATTTTCTTTTGTTTTCAATTTTTCCATAAAAATTTATCCATACTTTCCCTTGTATTTTTACTTTGTAACATGGTCTTATATCTATATATCTTCACATATGCATATGAATTATACATGTATATTTATGTATGTATAATACATATGTTTTATATACACACACATATATATATATATTATGTATATATTATATATATATACAAAACAAATATGAAATGTTTTGTTTGTGAAACAGCAAATAGACCAATGTCACTGGATAGAATAATGTGAGTATGTGTTTGTAAGATGTAAGAAGACTGCAAAAGTAACAGGTGGGACTAGATCATGAGGCTCTTTGTTTTTTTATTTTTTTTCCAATTACATGTACATTTTAAAAACATTTATTTTTTTAAAATGGTGAGTTCCAACTTTCCCTCTTTCTATGTATGTCATACATGATACATATATCACACATGATATTTGCATATTTATAATTTTGCAAAAGAAAATACATACAAAAAACCCCAAGAAAAATAAAGGAAGTAAAGAAAATATGTGCTTCTATTTGAATTCACACTTCATAAATTCTTTCTCTGGATGTGGTTGCATTTTTCATTGTAAGTCCTTCAGAATTGTCTTGCATCATTGTATTGCTTATACTAGCTAAGCCATTCATGGTTGATCATTGCACAATATTGCTGTTATTGTATACAATGATCTTCTGGTTTTGCTTTCTTTGCTTCAGTTCACATTTTTTTTTAGGTTTTTCTGAAAACCTGTTCATTGTTTCTTATAGCACAATAGTATTCCATTACAATCATATTCCAAAACTTAGCTATTCAGAAATTAATGATTATCCCCTCAATTTCCATTTTGTGCCATCTTTATGTTAGTAGGCTAGTACTAAAAGTCATTGGAGCACTAATAACGAAGGCTGGGTCGCTGTGCTCCAGGATCTGTAGGTCCTTTCCCTTTTTCTTTGATCTCTTTGGGATATAGACCTAATATGGTGTTCTAGGTCAAAGAGTATGTATTTTGTAGTCCTCTGGTTCTGTTTTCCAGAATGACCTGTTTATAATACCACCAATAGTGCATTAGTGACTCAATTTTCCCACCTCTCTTCAACATTTGTCATTTTCCTTTTCTGTCATATTAGCCTGATAGATGTGAGCTGGTATGCCAGAGTGTTTTAATTTGAATTTCATATCTATAGTTTATATTTGTGTTACTGAATCTATCAAATGGCAGCTCCTACATTCATTTAATTTGGGATCCTTTTGTATTGCTTTTAAAACAGTACAAAATTATTTTGAGTATAGCTTTGTTAAATTATAGTTTTAATTCTAAAAATACTCTACTGTCTCAATTTAGTTTCATTTCATTATTTCCCTTAATATTTTACACCTTTGACTACTCATTTTTCTAGTTATATAAATAAGTAATTTGCAGTTTTGTCAACAAATTAGCTAATTAAACCATTAATTTAATTTTGGCAATATTTTTGGACTCATGAAGAATGAATTTCTTCTCATTTGTCTTTATTTCTGTATTAGTATTTTACAGCTAGTTATAACTTATTTATTTCTTGTTGTGTTGTTATAAACACTTTGTGGATTTTGCATTTACTTTTAATTGTAATTTTCCTATAATATTCTATATTTTTGTTATTTTGTGAGAATGTTGGTTAGTCAATTTTACTGAAGTTTTAAGTATATTAGTTTTTTTTTTTTGGATGATTCTCTGGGGTTTTCTTAGTAGATAATCATGATACCTGTAAATAGGATAATGTTGTTTCGTATTTTCTGATATCAAACCTTCAATTTTTTTTTTTGGCTTTATTTCTGAAGTTATCATTCTAAATAATAATAATAAATTAATTATTATAATAATATATAATAATAATAGCAAGATCATAAGCCTTGCTTTTCCCTGTGTACTTATAACAGATAATATTAGCTTTTGGCTTTAGATATGTTTTTCCATAGTATTTAAAAACTGTACATATTATATTTAAATTAAAAAGAACATATTTGCTTGCTATTTTTGTCAAAACATTTTTCTGTTTCTATTGATATAATCATTTGATCTTTCTATTGATATAATTGTTACTTTCCAAATTAATTCTAGTTTGTATCATTAGTGTAAATCCAACATGATGTTAATGAATAGTTTGTGGAGTACATTGCAATTTTTACATATTTGTTGTTTACTAAGACTGCATTTAACATTTCACATCAATATTTATTAATAGTGTTGGTCTATAGTATTCTTTTTCTTCTTCATTTGTTCCTGTTTGGGGCATTAAGACCACCTTTGTCTCAAATGTGCTTAGCAAATTTCTTTTGAAATTATCAAGTATCTCTTTTGTAATCGCCTTTTGAACTTTTAATAAAATCCATTTACAAATTTATCTGGTTCTATTTTTCTATTTGGTAGTTTATGACCTGCTTATCTTTCTAAGATCCAAGTAGCATCTGTTTCCTATTTTGCTACTTTAATATTTTATATTTTTGCATATAACCCATTTCTTTTAAGTTCTCATTATTGTTATTCTGTGGAGCCTTCAGTTATGGGGTCCCATCTAATTAAATAGTTGAGATTAAAGATTATTATCATAAAATAGAATTTTAAGAAATTTATACTGGATATGAATTCAAAGTTCTAATCAAGCCTTTCAGAATCTGCTCTTAAGCATAAGCAGTGTTTCTCTAATTTTTTAAAAATGAAAAACAATACTATAAGATTAAAAAAAATTTCTGGAACACGAATATTCTCTTTATATTTATTTGAGTATGGTACATTATTTTTTTTTCTATTTAGTAATAGCTTGCATTCTAGCCTAATTGCCCTTGATTTTATTCTTTTATTTTGTGCTATATGTACTATTTGGAAATTGCTTGTAATCAGAGTTCTTTGATTAACAAGTGGAAAACTTTTAGTCCAATAGCTCTCCCTGTAGTTTTTTTTTTTTGTAATAGAAATAAAAAATTACTCTGACAAACTTAAAAATGCAATATGAAGCTTGTTTTTTATACATTTGATTATGCACAACATTTTTTATTCATTTTGTTTCATTTTGAATTTGACTTGATAACTTTTCATTAAATTAATTTGATTTTTCTTTAAAAAATCAAATTAGTAATGTAGTTTTTGTATTTATCCATTTTGATATTTTGAATTTGTATTGTCGCTTTGTCTGAGTTCATGATGACAACTCCTTTTTTTTTTTTTTTCTGGAATCACCTGAATAAGTGATTCCCCCCCCCCCAATACTACATTTTAATTCAGTATGTCATTATTTAAAAAAAAATATTTGTCCTATGCAGCAAATTTTATTTTTTATTTTCTATTCTGATATATTCTGTTTTGTTAGAGAGTTAATCAATTGATTTTAAGGTTATAACCATTAATTTTATATTTTCCTTTATTTAATTCATTAGTATTGATATTCCTGCCTCTGAAATTAGCACTACATATTTTTAAAATTTATTTGATCCCAGATTCCTTCTCCTCAAATTTCTACTGCTTTCTTTCTGCATTACAAACTTCTCACATGTTAAAAAAATTGTATTACTTTCTTCTTATTAACTGATTTATTTCTGTCCAAATAAGAATTCAATTCAGAATCATCTTTACCAACCACTTCCTATATCCTTCTTAATTTAAGTAATGTTAATGATGTCTTTCCCAAGAAGTATTAATTTGTAATTAATTTTATTCCTTCTTAACTTGCCCTTTCAAGAATATGATGAAATCTAACATGAGCCATATTTACATTTTTGTTTTATTCTTTTTAGTTCATTTGAAATAAAGCTTCTGGAAGACAACAACTCTGATTTCACCTCTATACAATTGTGTGTCATACCCATTCTTCCTTTCCCCATCTTTTGTTTGCTAATTTTATATATTTATTTGTATTTGAGTCATGTTTTCACTGATATTTAAAAATTTCTATATTTATACTTCATAGTTAGTTAACATAAATGAGTCCTATATTTTGTCAAAGATTTTTTTCCTGCATATTTAAAGCAGCAAATAATCTTTTCAAAATTGTTTTCCCCCCAAATGCCTCTCTAATATTAAATGTTCATCTTTTTTTCATTTAAGGTTACAGATTTGCAGGACTGTCTACTATACCCTCAGTTCCCTTGCTCTTTTGAACAGTCTATTACATTTCCTTCTGACTTTTCTGATTGATGCAAAATAGTATTATTTTATTTATATTACATTTCTTCCATATTTAAAGGGTTTTTCCTGATTGCTTGCAGAATTTTTTGTTTCTTAATTGAATTATTAAATTTAACCACTAGATATCTTGGCATTTGCAGATGTGTTTTTGTTTTTTGGGGGTAATTCAGGAATTTTTTCAATTGGTATTTCATTTACTATGTTCTGAAGTTATGGGATTATTTCTTGCAATATAGTATTCATCTTTTTGACTTGTGAGATCTATGATCCTTAAATTGTCTCAACATATCTTTTTTTTTCTGAGATTAGTATATTTTGTTTGGATAGAGAACATTGATTTTATCAGGTTTTTCAATTCTTCTATTTGTATTCTTAATAAACTGCCCTTTTTTGTTTATATGGTGAGAATTGGCTATTACAGACTTAAGTGTTTCTATTCTGTCAATTATTTTTGCTGTGCAGGCCACAAAGTCTCTTCTCATAATTCTCATTTCTCTTTAAACCATTCAAAATAGCATGCTATGGTTCCAAATTCTTTTTAAATGCCATTGGATCCTCTGTCTCATTTGTGGATTATCTTTATTTGTTTTCAGTATTTATTCATGAATTTTCACCTCATTTCCTAGATAAAAGCCACATTTTCTTTTCCTGTTAATGTTTTCTATGTTGGTTAAGTTGCATATTTTAAGTTCTTTGAGTTTTCATCTTCATGAGATCTTTGTTAATTTCAGTCTTTACCTCCTTAATTTCTTCTATGGCTCATTTTCTGACTCATTTCTCTTTGACAATAGTTTCCTTAAGACTGGATCTCAAAGCATCTCAACTTCTTCCCAAGGTTGGCAATCATGGTTCACCAGCCTAGGTCTCTACTCTGTTTGTTGCTGCGATTATTTCCTCAATCTAATGAAGTAGTTCTACACAGTCCTCTCACCCACATTGTTTATCCTCTGTCTCCAAAGGTTTCATTGTTTGAGTTCCTGAAACTTTTGGAGATGTGGCCAGGATATGTGTGTGTGTGTGTGTGTGTGTGAGTGTGTGTGGGTGAACTTTGAGCTCTTTTTGAAGCTTGGACATGTCTTATCCCTTGCACTCTGTTCCTCCACCTTCCTATAGAAATTATTTTGCAGCACATAATGTTGCAATGGTCACTAAAGTCTTAACAAAATTCTGAAGCCTGGCACCCAGATCTCCAACACATACAGGAAAGAGAGAGAAGGGACCAGAATGTTAAGATGAATTTTGTGTAACCCTATTGATGTAATCCTTGAATCTACTAGTACAACTCTGCTAAAGCATGGGAGTATTTCATGAACTCAAAATAGGTGTTATTGGGACTTTTAAAAAATCTTCTTTTGAATTCCTGGTGTCTTAAACCATGGAGGTGATGAAATTGTTTTATCTTTGATACATGATTTATGTTTTGGAGAGATTTGAGGTCATAGGAATTAGACAAAATGTCTAGTCCTGTGAGTTATCTGTACCAACACTTCCTAAGATCTCAGTGAGAGAGTTGTAACATAATGGGAGAACCTCTATTTTCTATGTTAAGGGTCATGGTTCATAACTTATATTCATCATAAGCCTGTCTTTTTTTTTCATCTAAATTTATTTTTAGAGAAACAGAATAAGAAAAAAGAAAAACAGAAAAGAAATACAAAACAAAACAGAATATTGCTATGTACCCAGCAGAACATCATGGAGGATTCAAAATATATAATAACAAATACCAGTCCAAATATTATATTAGTAGCAGAAATTCATAAGAATCCATCTTTTCTTTACTTCCTTGTAAATTATTCTTTCGTTTTCTGCTACATACATGTTTTACTTTATTCTTTTTCTCCTCTTTCATCTCTCCTACCCCCACACAGGCTATAGTTAACAAAGGATGCATTTATATATACATATGTAGATATATATCTACATGCACACATGCATACATGCACACATGTACCTCCACACATATACACACACATTTTTCTTATCGCTGTTGACTCTTTGCTTTAATTCTGTTCCTAATTTGCCTTGCTATTACTTAACCTCCCCCCCATCCATGGATCCCTCCCTTGTCTGCTTTTCTTACCCTTTGCTTCCTTGTCTTCTCATCCTTCCCCTCTTATTTTTTTATTGGAGGGTACTATGCAACTTCATACTATATAGGTAGTGTTGCCTGTTTAATTCATTCCCAATGGGGTTTTCGGAACTATGAACTCTCCTCCCCCCCATGCCTCTGTGTCCATTCTTCCTCTGCACCACATTTGTATGACATAATTACTATTTTTACGTTAATTCTTCTCCAATCTTTTTTTTTTTTGAGCTGCCCTATCATTGATGTCAATATTAAACATATGCTATTTCCCATGTGAAAAAGAAACATTTTGTTCATGTTGGGTACCTTGAAATTGATCTTTGAATTGGCCCTTATATATTTTCTATCAAGTTCTGGTTTGCTTGATAGAAAGTCCTGAAAAGTACAAGTTCATTGAATGTCTATTTTTTTCCTCATGCAGTATTATAGATAATTTTTTTCTGGATATGATATTTTTGGCCTCAGGCCTAGTCCTTTCGATTTTCAGTAGATATGATTCCAGGACCTTAGATCTTTTATTGTGGCTGCTGATAAGTCCTGTACAATTCTAATTGTAGCTCCAGCATATTTGAATTTTTTTCTTGATTTCTTTGATCTGGGGATTTTGAAATTTGGCAATAATGTTCCTATATATTTTCCACAAAGGATATTGAGGTGGTGATTAGGGGATTTTGTTATTTCTGTTTTGTTATTTCTTAGTCTCTCATAGCTTGACTAACTTCCCCTTGTCCAATTCTAATTTTCAAAGAGTTAGTTTCATCTTTGAGACTCTTTTTTTAGTTGGTTAATTTTTTTTCATAATCATCTTGTTTTTCTTGAATGGTATTTATTTAGATTTTTAGTTTTTTCTCAAGGTTTCTCATTTGATTTTTAAATTCTTTTTTTGAGTTCTATAAATTCTCTTTAGGCAGGGAGCCATTTAATTTGGGATAGAAGCTTTTTTTTTTTTTTTAACTTTACTGTGCTCCTCTGAAGATGAACCCTGGTCTTCTCTATTCCTGTAGTATGTTTCTATGGTGGACTTCTTTCTTCTTTTCCAGTTCACTTTTTGAATGAGGTATTAGTGTAAGCACCTCTAACTCTGGGGTGGAGGGGATGGTGCTTCTGGTTTCACCTCAGCTCTCCCCTCTCACCAGGAACCTCAAACCAAGAGCTCCACTCTCTAGCAAGTGCCTGCAGCCTGTGGCATCTCTGCTCCACTGCTTCTACACACTGGGTATGCCGGTTCATTCTCACCCAGGGCCAGTCCCTGCAGCAAGCTGGACCTGGCATTCTTACTCAGCCAAGGTGTACTTAGTCTTCCCAGACTCAGAACCCAACTCACAAACAGTCCAGGAGTGAAAGTTTCTGTGGTTCCTGCTGAAGCTCCAACTACACCCAGGTAACCCCAGGGCTCCCCACTCTGTGTTTCTAAGGAACTAGACTGGAGGTGTTTGTAGTTTACACAGGTTAATTTCAAGCCTAGATCTTTCTTCATATCTTCTTAGGTTGTATCAGGAGGACCCCTGTTCTGCCCAAAGTCTATATTTACCCTGAGGCACAAATTTGTTCTATTTGTGGGGGAAATTGGGAGAGCTTGAACTTTATCAACTTATACTGCTATCTTCCCAAAATTCTCCTCCCATAAGTCTGTATTAAAGGCAATAAATACAGCATCTGGATTTGTGACCCCCTGCCCCTCAGAAACTGGGTATTCAAACGACAAGGTATTTATGTACTTCCTTTCATTGGAGTTGGATTTTACTTCTGGGAAGCACACTCTTTGTTTTTATATATCTTACTTTTTTCTCTCTTTTTTTGGTGGATTGAGATGGTTGTCTCTGGGAATTCTAAAGAGAATTCGCTTATTTCTCCCTCTTCTGTCATATTACTGTCATATTATAAGCTTGTATTCACTGTAATAGTGGAAAGATATGGAATGACAAGATCTAGATTTGAATCAAGGCTCTGGCTCTTTGTATATGTATGACCTTAGAGACATCATTTCATTTCTCTGGGTTTCACTTCTCATGTAAAAAATGGTGTAGTTGGAACAAATGATCTCTTCGAGGCTTTCTAATTCAAATATCTGATGGCCATCAGTGATTTCCTTATTTTGAAGGCAAATAACGGTCTTAATAAGGGGAATGTTATTCATATATTTCAAGCACTTCTAAAGTATTTTATTAACTATATGCAGTGGCTCTCAAGAAATTAGCAAGTATGCTTGCCAATATGAATATGAATATATTCTATCAAGCATTTCTGATATGATGCAAATTTAAAAAAAATCTCTGAAATATAATTAATGCTTTAAAAAACATAGTACAGAATTTATCCAATTATTTTCAGAGTAATTAGTAATTCGTGAGCCATATAGGCTTTGAGTTCTTGTGATGATGTTATAATTTTCTTGCCCACTAGATTACCTGGACATTTAAATAGTTACTGATTCACCCACAAATATTATGAACCTATGAAATTCCTATGAACTTGAGGGATTATTAGCATTAAATATGTGAAAATTAAACTTGTCATAGAAATAAACCAAGAAATTTTCCAATCCACCTTGTTTGTTTAGTTTTGTCTGGGGTTTTCTTGGCAAAGATACTGAAGTGGTTTGCCATTTCCTTCTCCAATCGATTAAGGCAAGCAAAGATTATGTGCCCAGAGTCACATAGTAAGTATCTGAGGCAGAATTTGAACTTGAATGTTCCTGACTTCAGACTCAATGCTTTATCCACTGATCCATATAGCTGCTCCCATCTCATTTAGTAAAGAACCATACAAACAAAATAACTAAAGAATAAAATGGCCAAAACATTATTTACTCCCAGCAAATATTCACACTATATCTATATGTTTCATACAAAATAGGTAAAACTACAAAATTTTGTGTTAATTCACTTTCATAGGTGAATAGTTTTTTTCTAGAGTTAAGTAAATGTTATCACTCCATTCATGCAGGTGCATTTAGAAAATGCTTTATTGAAATAAAACTAGGTCATGATTAGTGTGAATAATGAATCTCTTGAAGTGGTAATATTATTTGAATTTTGAATTTTCATAGCATATAAATCATTGAAATTTGAATTTTCATAGCATATATATCCAGTGGGATAGAATCAATAATTATACTTTAACATAATTATACATATATATTTATGTGTATACAATATACACCCATATACATTTGTATTTAATTATAACTTCAAGTAATGCAAATTCAATTAATGCAACCCATAAATTATTTTTTATATTTCTTAATGAACAAATGAAAGTTTTAGAAATATCTGTCTTAAAGCAAGAGGAATTTTAAATAGTTAGACATTTATTTGATTATACTACAGAAGTAAGAGAAAATTGAATTGAATAATTTTGGTGGTACTCATCTTTCTCTAATGCTGTGTTTTGAAAAGGCATTGCTAATCATTATATTATTATAATACTATTTTGAAGGTCTCTTGATGGCTGACATTTGTTATATTATTTATAAATTAGAAAAGGAAAGATGTAGTTAAACTTGAATATCTTGATGGCAGAATTTGCCTTAAAGATGTTATAGAATGCATATCCAAGCCTTGTAGTAGAATTCACACTGGTGTCAGTTCACATCATTCCTCTATTTGGTATTCTACTTTGCAGAGGACACATTCTAAGGAGCCTTTCTTCTAAAAGTTCACGGAATCATTACAGATAATGATGTATTGTAGGGTCTCATAATGATTTTATTTTTGCTTTTAAAAATGATTTCCTGAAAGGTGTCAAGGTAGTTCATATACAACTTGATCTAAGGCCCCCAAGAAAAGAATGGAGATTCCTCAGTGCTTCAGTTAATCGTTTTCTTCCCATTTATTGACCTTCAATACACAGAGAAAACCTTATTTATTTATCTATCTATCTATCTATCTATCTATCTATCTATTTATTTATTTATTTATTCATGGTGCTGAAATACCTAGGCTTATATAGATCATTTAGTGGAAGTTCCTTTATACATCTTGTGTGTTTTTATTTAATTCTTCTTGAAGTTGCTGTTTCAAAACATTAGAATTAATTATATTTATCATAAATGGGGCCCGGGGCATCTTAGGAGAGGATGCAATTAAAACATGTGAAAACAAACAAAAGACAACAGACTTGTGCAAACTTAACACAATTTTTCAAAGTACCAATAATAAAATCAACAGAACTAATTTACATTTTCCCAGAGGATAAACATGTACTGACAGGGGAGCAGGAACCAATTTCTTGTGGCTGTAGGGTAACAGTATATAGGAAAACAGACCTCTCTTTCCTTACTTACGGTAATGGAACCTCTACTTATTCTAATCAGATAAACCCAGAGGGAAAATATTATTTTCCTTAGAGTTGATTCTAATGAATCAGGAGTTGGCACAATCCTTGATTTCCTTCAAAGCTTCATTTAGGATCTGCCTCCTCCAGAAAGCCTATTTTAATATGCCCACTTTTCAATACACCCCTCTCCAGAAATTATTTTGAATCTATTTTATGTCAATTTTACATTTAATTTTCTATGTTGATATTGTTTTCTTTTAATAGAATGTAAGTTCTTTGAGGGAAAGAACTGTTCAATTTTTTTATCTTTTATTCTTAGCAACCACCAGAATACCTGATACTTCGTGTGTCCTTTAAACATATTTGTTGAATAAATACATGACTGAAAAGTAAGTAAATAATTGATACCTAGGATTGAAGTACGCAATTTAGTCTTTTCCAGGCTTTTTTATGGAAGATTGAAATATTTCAGTTATGGTAAGCTATAGAAAAGCTCTCAGGTCAGTTCTCCATGTCCAAAGTGAAGCAGAAAGTTGAAATTTATAATTTGGAGGAAAAGAAAAAGAAGAAACAGGAAACCCAAAGCATCTCTCCTCTCTTTCAAAAGCATCCTTATTAACAATACCCACATTCTGGGGCAGCTAGGTGTGCATTGGTTAGAAAACCAGACTTGAAGTCAGGAGGACCTGAGTTCAAATCCTGTCTCATTCTGTCTCAGACACTTAACACTTCCTAGCTGTGTGACCCTAGGCAAGTCACTTAGCCCCAAGTGCCTCAGCAAAAACAAAACAAAACAAAACAAAGAAAAAATACCCACATTCCTCTGAAAATTCTTAAGTTACTCAGTCTATAAATTGATTTTTTTTCTAAACAATTGTTGATTCCTACTTTCATTCTGATCCAGTTATCAGGAACATTGGATTCAGGGATTTCACCAAACTGTTATTTTCTCTATTCCTCTCATAAACTATATCTCCTCTCTCTGTACTCTGGTGGTTCCATATTCCAAAATATACTCCTTTATTTCTTGTACCTTAAAGAGCCCTTCTATTTCTTTACCATGCAGCTTAAGCATCATTTTCTGCCCTCCCCCTTTGCTATTGTTCTCTCCAAATCTATTTTATGCTTAACCTTTTGTATATATTTGTTTTTTTTTCATTTATTTATGTTGCATACTTGTACACATATTTGTTGTCTCCATTAGAATATAAACTTGAGAGTAAACAAACGTTAACTGTGAAACTACATTATGACAATCAGACAGTACTTGTGGTTTCATTATAGCTTACTTATTTTCTATTTTATTCTTTTTTCTATTCTAATTTTTTTCTTTTTAATTATTTATTGTTCTATAGTTTTTATCTCTCAATCCCCCATCCTTATCAATTCCTTCCCTTCCCTATTATATAGATGTTGTGAGACTGTAATTAGCTGAGAATACATTCAATACTTAGCTTAAATCAGCAGCAGCAGAGTAAACAATCTCCTTTCATTAACTTTCATAAAGTTTGAATTTCTGTGACTATGTTCCTTTCATCAGGGGGAACAAAAAATGCACATTTATGTGATCTTGGAGCCACTTTTATTTTTTATTCCATGATATCTACAAGAATATTGCCCCTAGTTGGTTGGTCCTATGTAGGATGAGAAGTGACTTATTTTGTCACATTTTAATCCCTTCTCTTCCTTCTCCCCATTTGTATTTGTTTTAGTTTCCCAGGGGGCAATAGAGATCCAGGATCTCTGTCATCAAATCTAAGGAAAGTACTAAATATCCATTTTAAAATAGCACACCTTCAGTAATAATTTGTTCTTTGTACTTTTAAACTTGAAGGGGCCTTATTTATAGGATGTCTTCATTATTCCTCATATCCAGGACTTCATGTTGGGAACTTTGTATTCCTCAATTGGTTACTCAAATATTTAAATATTCAAATAGTTCTATGATTTCCTGTGATTTCCTTTAAATGCATAATTTCCACAATGAAGCAGATTGCAACCTGCCTATCCATGTTTACCCATCTCATGAAGTTAAATCAACAAATCTTGGCTATTTCCTTGTAGAAGTTTATAGTTTCTGTTGTTAACTCAGTAAAGCATTGGCTAGAATATTGAGACTTGAATCATGAAGTCCTGAGTTCAAATTTGGCTTTAGATATTTATTCACTATATGCCTCTGAACAAGTCACTTAACTTCTCTGTCTCAGTTTTCTCCTCTATAAAATGTGATAAAAAGTGCATTACAGTGTTGTTGTGAAGCTCAAATGAGGAAATATTGCTAAATTGCTTTGTGAGGATCAAATAAGGAAATATTGGTAAATTGCTTCACAAAATTTAAAGTGCTATGTAAATGCTACCTAATATTATTTCAATCAGAATTACACATTTAAGGTTGGAAGAAACCTCAGAAACCATGTAGTTCAACTCTTTCATTTGTAGATAAGGAAATTGATGCCCAATATTTTCCCAAAGTTATCCATGCAGAAAATATCACAGGTGTATTGATTTGACTATTATTTCTTATTCTTGTAATGTTACCAGCTAATATTCATTCATACATATACACATATGTGTGTATATATATGTATGTGTATTTATAAACACATGCACACACACACATATAGTCCTTTTTTTGTTGCCTTCCTTTTGTGTTTCCTCATTTTTAATGTGTTGTAGCCTTCCCAAACCCATAATATTGCGTTTTGGATAATTCTCAAATTCAGTTCTTCATCGACTAAAACATTTCATGATGCATAACCACACTATAATACTCATAGGAAGTTAATATTCCAAAAATAAACTTTGTTTCAGGGAAAAGCTTGGGGCCATTAAGGAACTTTGCAGATGACAAAAAGTTGGGACTAGTCAATGTTGGGAGATAATGAAAAGATAGGTACACTAGTATATTATTGATGGAGTTGTAAATTGGTACAACCATTGTAGAGTTAACTCATTGCCTATTTGCATTCTCTGTCTAACATATATATATGTATATATATATATATATATGTATGTATGTATATATATATATATATATATATATATTACCTGATGGAAAAGCATATCATAATGTAGACAATGAATATTTTTCATCCACTTTGTGTTTCTTCTGTTAATTCAAAATCTTTAGAATGATTCTCTCTCTCTCTCTCTCTCTCTCTCTCTCTCTCTCTCTCTCTCTCTCTCTCTCTCTCTCTCTCTCTCTCTTCCTCCCCCTCTCCTTCTCTCTTTAGTCTAGTAGTAGTTTCAGTAGTGAAAAGTTTTTCTAGTGAGAATACTCTCTACCAGTGCAACTCAACAACTATTTTGCAATTTAAAATTTTATACATTTTTTTGGAACATTAAGAAATTCAGTGATTTGCCAAAGGTCAAAGAACCAGTATGTATCAGAGATAGATTTTAAATCCAGACTTTTCTGATTCAAATCAGCTCCCAAATCTCCATTAAAGAGATTGTGGATATCATTTAGGAGTCTCTACAGTGTTTTGGGGTTTAATGTAGTCATTGCAATATTACAAAATGGGAATACTTGTTCAACCTCACTATCTATAGGAAATCTCTTCTCAACCTGGACCACATACTTGATCTTTTCCATGACAATAGCCAGTTTTTTTTTTTTTTTTTGGTGAACATACATCTCTCTGATAGAAAACAGACCTTGAGAGACATTAATTAAAGCCACAGAACAAGAGGATTGTCAAATTTTCAAGGCAAGCATTTATCAAGTGCTGTTTATGTAGCAGGCCTTTTGCTGGCCTGTGCTAGTGCTGTGAATATACATAAAATCTGAAAGGTAATTTCTGCCCTTGAGGACTTTACATTATAATGGAAGAAGACAACAAATATCAGGAAGCTGAACAGGGAATGTAAAAGAAACTTCTTGCGTGCATACTTGATAGAGAAATCCCAGGGAGTTAAAACCTTATACTGCAGAAGAATGAAGACATGGATGAATTGGGAGAGGCTCAGTGGAAGAAGCCAATCAGAGGAAAGCATTACAAGAGAATAGTATAGTTCAAATGTGGAAAGTATATGGGGTGGTGTCAACTTCCAGGATGAAAAGGCATAGTAGAGAAAATCTAGAAAGTCAGGAGTAGAGTCTATAATTCCTTGAGCCTGGTGGGGTCAAGAGCTATGTGAGATTAGTGACAGATGGGAATTCTCCTCAAGGCTCCACTCTATGTGCTATATCCTCTTGTATCAACTCTTGAGTGCTGCAACACAGATCCCTGTGCTCTTTTGTATTCAACATTTGATGTATACTAAGAGTTTGAGTGATTTGTGTTGTCCTAGTCAGTGTATTTCAGAAGTAGGACCTAAACCCTGTCTTTCTTTACTTCATTGATTCCTCTCTATTTATTATTTCCTTATGCCTCTCAAATACCTGTAACTATATAAATGAAAATCTAGATTGAAATAGCTATGTATGCTATTTAATGCAAACATTTCTATTTTTACTTGAGAGTTCTTCTGTAGGATATTGCTTTTTAAATTATACCATACATGTATAATCAAAACTCATGGTTAACTTTATGACATATCTGGGATCTAATTTGAGTTTTAAACCCATTGACTCAAAAGAGATTTGAACTGAAAAGTTAATCAAGGGTGAGGGAATCATCCAAAGAATGGGCTTTCCAAAATGGAGCTGAATTTATTTCAAAAGGATATACTTTCCAATATAAATCAATTTCCTCAGTATACTACCATTCCTTTAAATCTTCAGAATTTGGGCAAGCCCCAGCCCATCTTGATCTTCTGCTTGGGTTTTCACTATTGAGTTTCCTTTGATATATATACTTCCTGTGTGGTCAGAAACTGTATTAAAGCAGCAATAGTACCCTCTTTTCTTAATTCAGACCCTCTGCTTCCATATATAATTATTGCAAATATACTTCTTGGCCATCTAAAATGTTATTGTAACCTTTAAAGGGATCACTATAACTCAGAGATAGGGACCTGGAGTGGGAGGAATCCTATCCTCAGTTTTTAAACATCCTCTCTAGGACTAAGATATCCTGAATAGTGAGTCAGTGATCTCAAAGCCACTGTATTTATTCAGACCTAAATCACCAGACCATGTTTCCATCCATCTTCTTGACCTCTACCATGATCTCATTTAACACACTTCTCCTTTGTCATATATTATTATGTGAAAACAAAAGTAAAATAAATACTGTCAATGCATCTGGGAAAATATGTTAAATGATTTCTCTGTGGGTCCATTTACAGTGCCTCTGATTTTTTAGTCCAAATTATTTTTCCATGGTCATCACTCCCCTGTAAGCACTGTATCTCCATATTAGAATGTAAGCTTTTGGAGGGTGGAGGCTGTTTGGGTATGGTATTTATATTTCTAGCACTTAGCAGGTAAAAGTAAAAATCTAATTAAATAATTGGGTTCTGGTCTCTTTGAAATTAAATTCTCAGTTTGAATGACTTTTTCATTGAATTGTTTTGACATTATGGAGACAGAATCTCAATATGCCACTAAACAACTTTCTTTGCCCAAATGACAAAACATAACCTTTTATACCCCTAATTTTAAATACTTCGTTGAATACACCTCTTCTAGAAACCTCAATATTATCTATTTTTTCCTGCCTCTGAGCTAGGAAAAAAA
The DNA here is from genome assembly GCF_048593235.1 of Sminthopsis crassicaudata. Classification (NCBI taxonomy): domain Eukaryota; kingdom Metazoa; phylum Chordata; class Mammalia; order Dasyuromorphia; family Dasyuridae; genus Sminthopsis; species Sminthopsis crassicaudata. The sequence goes on from NC_133618.1 coordinate 115,681,902, forward strand.
CTCTTCATCATTATCACCAATTAATGTTTTCTGTCTTCTTACAATGTCCCCTAATCCATATAGAGTACAAAACTCTCATCTCTTCTCTTAAGAAATCAAGCTTTTCCCCCTGAGAATGTATTTGATGGATCAAATTTAGATTGAATATAATGGGATATCAGAAAGGTTTTCTTAGACTACTCACCTATGTGACCATGGATAAATCATTGAAACTCTTTAAGCCTCAGCTTCCCCATCTGAAAATTTGGGTTAATGATAAAAATTCCTTGACAAAATTAATGAGTTTCAAATGAGAAAACTGCCTTGTAAACCTTAAAATGTTATACAAAAGAGAGCAATTATGATTACTAAAATCAAGTCTCCTAGACTGATTCTGATGGGGCTGGAATCCCTTTTGAGATCAGCAAAGGCCCAGAAATTGATGCTTCACAGCTTTTTTGTAAATGTTCTTTGAAACTAAATGAATAGATTTCCTTCTTATGAGTTATTAGAAGATATATATCATATTCATTTACTCCTATTTTAAGAATTGAGTTTTCTGTTTTTTTCTTCCTTCCTTCCTTCCTTCCTTCCTTCCTTCCTTCCTTCCTTCCTTCCTTCCTTCCTTCCTTCTTTCCTTCATTCCTTGCTACTTGTCTGCCTTCCTTCCTTCTTTCCTTCCTTCCTTCCTTGCTTCTTGCCTGCCTTCCTTCTTTACTTCCTTCCTTCCTTCCTTCCTTCCTTCCTTCCTTCCTTCCTTCCTTCCTTCCTTCCTTCCTTCCTTCTTCCCTTTCTTCTTCTCTCTCTGTCTCTATCTCTCTTCCCACTCTCTCTCTACCTTTTTCTTTTCTCTCTATCTTTCTCTTTTCTCTATCTTTCTCTTTTCTGTCTCGTCTCTTCTCTTCTCTTCTCTTCTCTTCTCTTCTCTTCTCTTCTCTTCTCTTCTCTTCTCTCTCTGTCTCTGTCTCTCTTCTCTCTCTCTCTCTCTCTCTCTCTCTCTCTCTCTCTCTCTCTCTCTCTCACACACACACACACACACACACAAATAATAATTTCTACAATTTTTTGCCAAGAAGCCTGAAAAATACCTATAGGGGTAAGGTTTAATTGTGTATGGGGAAAAAAAAGGTATTTGGCTAATAAGATGTAATATATGAATGACCATTTCCTTTGATAGGAAACATGTTTAATGATTAATTTTGTGCTTGGTTATAAACCAGAATAGTAAAGAGGAAGTAGGTTTCACTAATTAGGACATTACTTGATTTAATAAGGGCTTATTGATATTAATTGGTTGACTTTTTAGGAGAGCAAAATGAAAAAAGATTTATAAGTGAATAATGCTTCAGTATCAGACAATTTGGAGGTTTAGGAGTAAAGGACGCTCATGTAGAAATTACTATATATTTTGCTGTAGGGTAGGATTGGCCTGTTTTTCTTTTCTGATGATTCAATTTAATTTTCTTAGAAATACTTTCAAAGGACATTTTTTTTTTTTGGTATGTCAAAGGCATGCTTTGTGCTGCAAATAAATGGGTCACCATTAAAAAATGAATTCCTTGAAGGATTAGAATAAAAATGTCTTTGAATATGACTGTTGTTATTACTATGTGTTCTATAACTATGGGACCCAAAAGTCTCGTATGCTAGCATAGCATAGATTTGAACTTCAGTCTTGCAAATATTATCCCTGATCAAGTTGAAAGTGAACCTGAGCATGCTCAGCAGCAAAGTTTGGCTGTGCAAGTTTTGCAAAAATCTTAATCTAAAACAAACTTCAATTTGAATAAGTTGACAACTACTCTGGGATCCTAAGGAAAAAAAACAAGATTGTCTCTTTCTACAATGAGCAGAAATCTGGCCTCCCCTAGAAGAGGAGATAGGGAGAGAGAAATGAAACTATCTTCCAGATGAAAATTCTCTCTCAGAAAATGAAATGGTGCCATTTTCTCAGTCTATTGGAATGGGTGAAAGACAACAAATATTTGAATTCCTCCTTTGATAGCTGTATGATCATGGGCAACTCATTTAATTTTTCTGAGCCTCAGATTTTTTTATATTTAAAATGTAGATACTATTATGTATCTACTGTAGTATATAACATGTAGAACCATTAATAGTATCTCCATTACTAGTTTTATATATTTCACAGAGTTGTCATGAAGTTAAAATGAAATTTTAACTTAAAGCTTTAGACTTAAAGATTTAAAAGTCAATTATTATGATTGTATTATCAGCAGTTCTTTCTTTAAAATAAGTTTTTATTGATATTTGTGTTTCCTATATCACTATAATATACCATGTATCCCTCACCTTTTTTCTTTTAGAGAGTTATTCCATATAACAAATAGCAATTTTAGAAAGGAAAAAGAGAAAAACCACTAGAATAATTGTTTGAAACATTAAAAAGTCTAAAGGTATGTATGTGTGTATCTATCTATCTATCTATCTATCTATATCTATATCTATCTATCTATCTATCTATCTATCTATCTATCTATAAACACCTATAGACCTCTCCATGGAGATGGACTGAGGGTATAATTTCATATTTCTTCATTTAAATTCCACTTGTTCTTTATGATTATGTTACATTTATTTTTTTATATTTGGTGTGTCATTGTTCTTTCCATTTATACAACAGTATAAATTATAACAATAATTACTGTGTGTACTGTGTTTTTGACTCTGCTTATTTTACCTTTCATCAATTCATATAGATTTTTCCCTGTTACATCATTTCTTAAAGCACAATAAGATCCCATTAAATTTATGTACTGCAATTAGTTTAGTCATTTCTCAATTGGCAAGGCATCTACTTCATTTCCAAATTTTACCTATTGCAAAAATTGCTGCTATAAATATTTTGGATCACTTGGAGACTTTTATTTTATCAATGGCTTTCTCGTTTTATAAGTGCAGTAATGGAGTCTCTTGTTTAAAGAGTATGGAAATGTTTATAAAATTCTAAACTGCTTTCCAAAGTGGTTGTACTATTTTACAGTTCAACCAACAATATATTAGCATGTCCCAACACTTTTTGTTGTCAAATTAAAAAAAAATTCTTCTATTAACCACTTTGGCTGCATCCCACAAATTTTGGTATGTTGCCTCATTGTCATTATCTTGGATAAAATTATTTATTATTTCTATGATTTGTTGTTTCACTCACTCATTTTTGAGATTAGATTATTCAGTTTCCAATTAAGTTTTGGTATATTTTCCCCTGGCATTTTATTGCATGTAATTTTTATTGCATCATGATCTGAAAAATGCTTTTACTACTTTTGCCTTTCTGCATTTGATTTTTAGGTTTTTATTCCTTAATATATGGTCAATTTTTGTATAAGTTCCATGTACTGCCGAGAAAAATAAAAGTATATTCCTTTCTGTCTTTATTCAATTATATCCAAAGGTCTAGGATTCTATTTAACTCCTTAACTTCTTTCTTATTTATTTTGTGTTTGATTTATCAAGTTCTGAGAGAGCAAGGTTGAGATCCCCACTAGTATAGTTTTGCTGTCTAATTCTTCTTACAGCTCTCTTAATTTCTCTGCTAGGAATTTGGTGCATATATGTTTAGTATTGATATCACTTCATTATCTATGTTACCTTTAAGTATCTCTTTCAATTATCTCTTTTTTTATCTCTTTCTGGAATTGCTAACCCTGCTTTTTTTTTTAATTCAGTGGAAGAATAATAGATTATGCTCTGGCCTTTTACCTTTACTTTGAATGTATCACTTGCTTTAAATGTGTTTCTCATTTAAAAGTCAGTAAGATACTGATTTTTAATTCATCTGCTACCTATTTCCATTTTTATCAGAGAGTTCATCCCATTCACATTAACAGATAAAACTACCAACTCTGTAATTTCTGCCATCTTGTTTTCCCCCAGTTATAATTTTCTCCTCCCTTTCCCCCTTTCCCTCCTCCCCAGTATTTTGTTACTGATCACCCCCTCCCTCAAATAGCCCTCCCTTTTACAGCTCTCCTCCTTTCTTATGCCTTTCCCCTTCTACTTCTGTTTTCCCTTCTTTTAGCCTCCCCCTTTCCTTTCCCCTTTCCCCTTTCACTTCTCTATAGGGTGAGACAAGCTTCTCAATGAAGCTAAATATGTCTGATATTCTCTCTTTGAGCCAAATTAAATGAGAGTAAGATTCACACAATGCTCATTCCTTTCCCTTGTCCCCCTTAATTGTAATAGATCTTTTTTGCATCTTCATGAGATGTAATTTTCCCCATATTTACTTCATTTTTCTCTTCTTCCAGTAGAATTACTTTTCCTTCTCTAGTTTTTTTTTTATATCATCATAATAGAATCAAATTATACCTGCAGCCTCTAAGTATACCCATAACAGAAATATAGATCTCAAAAATTAAACATACCATCTTCCCATATGGGGATATAAGCTTTTTAACTTTTAAAGGAAAGTTATTTTTTATTTCCTGTTTTAGGTTTTTATGCTTAACTTGAGTTCTGTATTTGAAGATCAAAATTTCTATTCAGTTTTGGTCTTTTCCTCAAAAATAAATGAAATTCACCTGTTTCATTGAATATCCATCTTTTTCACTGATGCTTAATTTTATAGGATAGTTGATTCTTGGCTGCAATCCCAGTTCCCCTGCCTTTTGGAATATCAGATTCCATGCTCTTCAATCCATTAAATTGGAGGCTTCTAAGTCCTGAATAATCCTGATTGTGGCTCCTTGATATTTGAGTTGTTTCCTTCTGGCTGCTTGCAATATTTTTTCCTTGATTTAATAATTCTGAAATTTAGCTACAATTTGGGGTCTCTTTCAAGAGGTGATCTGTGAATTCTTTCAATGGCTATTTTACCCTCTGATTCTATGACATCCAGGCAATTTTCCTCGATGATTTCCTGAAAGATGATGTTTAGGCTCTTTTTTTCATCATGGTTTTCAGGAAGTCCAAAAATTTTTAGCTTGTCTCTCCTAGATCTGTTTTCCAAGTCACTTGTTTTTCCAATGAGATATTTTACATTTTCTTCTATTTTTCATTTTTTTTTGGTTTTGTTTGACTGATTCTTGAAGTCCCATTGAGTCATTCATTTCCATTTGCTCAATTCTAATTTTTAGTACATTATTTTCTTCAGTTAGCTTTTTTCTCTCCTTTTCCATTTGGCCAATTGAACTTCTAAATGAAGTATTTTGTTCATTGCAGTTTTTCCCATTTTACAGATTCTGTTTTTCAATGAATTTGTAGTATCTATTTTGTAAGCAGTTATATGCTTTTTCTATGTCATAAAATCTATTTTAAAAGAGTTTTCTTCAGATAATTTCTGTTTTTCCTTTTCCAAACCCCTTTGTAAATATCTCATATCCTTTCCCCATTTTTCTTCTAACTATCTTTTAAGATCCTTTGTGAATTCTTCCAAGAGAGCCTTATAAATTGGGGACCAACTTTTATCACCCTTTGAGGCCTCATAAGGAGATGACTCACCTTTAGTATCCTCAGGGTTTGAAATCTGTTCTTTTCTTTTTCCATAAAAGCTTTCTATGGTTAGAGTTCTTTTTGCTTTTTTGCTCATTTTTTAAACTTGAGGTCTATTCTTAAGGCAAAGGGACAGCAGCTTTAGTTTGCCTTGGGGCCAATTCTGCTGACTGACTTCTGGTGCTTGGTAGGTGTGGCCAGTCCTGTGTTTTTCTGGAATTCAAAGGCTCACTATTTGCCCTTTGTATTTGCTTTGCATGTCTCACAGCAAATCTGCTGAACTATAGGCTTGCAACCAGGGCAGAATAGCCTAAAAGCTTCACAATAGATTCCCTGGTATGCAGATACCACAATCTCCTGGCTCCCTGCCCCAGCTCCCTGTAGTGCCTCTGTGCTTGTAGCCTCTCCCTCTGCCCAATTGAAATAGACCTTTTCTGAAGTTCTTCCAAAGTATTGTTTGGAAACTTGTTGTACTCCAAATATTTGTAGATTCTGTCACTCCAAAACCAGTTCAGATGTTTAATCTGGTGCTGATCTGAGGGATTTTAGGAGGACATAGGCTTGTCTACTCTCTGCTATCTTCCATTTCTTTTTTAAAAAATAATTTTGTTAATATTTAGTGTGTTAGGGAAATATCTGGATTATTTTCATTAGGCTTATTGCATTTTTTTGTATATTTTCTAATGTGTAATGATTGCACAATTTCACCTTTCCCAAAACTTTTCTCCATATTTTATTAAAATTTTAGTATCTGGCTCTGCTTATGTAATATGCAAAATGTCTTTACCACCAGTTAAAATGTTTCGCTGTCTGTGCTTCTTAATAATTACCTTGATTTCTTCTGTAAGAAGCTAAATTTAAAAAATTCAATAGTATTTTATTTTTCTAATTATATATAAAGATAGTTTACAACATTCATTTTGGTAAGATTTTGAGTTCCATTTTTTTCTTTCTATCTCTTTTATTTCCCTCCTCCACAAGAAAGCAAACAATCTTATAGAGGTTTTACATATATAATCATTTAAAACATATTTTCATATTAGTCATGTTGGGAAGGAAAAATCAGAACAAAAGGGAAAAACCATGAGAAAGAAAAAGAAACAAAAGGTAAAAGAGTATGCTTCAACATGCATTCAGTATCTAAAGTTCTCTTTCTGGATGTAGATGACATTTTCCATTCCAAGTCTATTGGAATTGTGGTGGACCAATATATTGTTGAGAAGAGATAGATCTGTCATAGTTGATCATCTCATAATCTCACTGTTATCATGTATAATGATCTCATGGTTCTGCTCACTTCACTCAGCATCAGTCAATGTAAGTCTTTCCAGGCTTTTCTGAAATCAGTCTGTTTATTATTTCTTATAGAATAATAATATTTCATTGCATTCATATGCCATAATCCCCCAAATCCTTGCCACCACAAAAAGAGCTGCTTCAAATATTTTGGCACATGTGGGTCTTTTCCCCTCTTTTATGATGTTTTTGGGATACAGTCTCAGTTAAGACATTTCTGGATCAAAGGGAACAGTGCATATAATTTCAAATTGCTCTCCACAATGTAGAATGTGTTCACAACTATACTTACAATGCATTTGTGTCCTAATTTTCCCAAATGCCTTCCAACATATATCATTATCTTTTCCTGTTGTCTTAGCCAAACTGAGAGATGTGAAGTAGTACCTCAGAGTTGCCTTAATTGGCATTTCTCCAATCAAAAATGATTTAGAGCATTTTTTCCCCATATGACTGATTAGAAGTGGCTTTCATTTTTTCATCTGAAAATTGTTTCTTCATATCATGTCAAACATTTATTAATTGGGGAGTGGTTTGTATTCATAAAATTTTGAGTCAATTCTTTATATATTTTAGAACTGAAATCTTGATCAGAAACACTGGCTGTAAAAATTTCAGAATTTCTAATTTGATATTTAATTGGGAGGGGTTAATTTGTTCCTTTTCTAGCCTTTCTAGTTTCATGCCCAATTCATTGGTCTTCTCTTTCTCTATTTTATTTATGTAAATATTTATTATGTATTACATTTGAGATATAAAATTTCTTCAAAGAACTTTGGCTGCATCCCATAAGATTTGATGTGTTACCTCATTAATGTCATTCCTTTGGATAAAATTATTTATTGTATTTTTTGACCCACTCATTCTTTAGGATTAGATTATTTAATTTCCAGTTAATTTTATCTGTTTTCTATGACTCTTTATTACATGTGGTTTTTATTGCATCATGATTTGAAAAGAATGCATTTACTATTTTAGCCTTTCTGCATTTGATTTTGAGGGTCTTGTGCCCTAATATATGGTTGATTTTTGTGTAGATGCCATGTACTGCTGAGCAAAAGGCACATTCCCTTTTATCCCCATTCCATTTTCTCTAGCAGTCTGTCATACCTAACTTTTTAAAAATTCTATTCCAAGAGGACAAAATTTTAGAGAAATATCTTAAGTAGTGAGATTTCCTAGATCATTGTAACAACACGGAGTATTTAATGAACACTTGGAATCACACAATTTTATAATTGGTAGATAAATTTGAGAAAAAATGATTGGTTTAGCATCCTTTTACAGCAGATCTCCTCTGAGGTTCATACAGATTAGTTGGTTTGTCCAAAGTAAGTAGAAAATATAAAATTACACCCATGATCTCTTGAGTCAAAACTTAGTCCTTTTTCAATTCGAATTTGCCTCATCACAATTTTCTAAATATCCCTGTAAAATAGCTTTTGGTTATTACTTGCTATTTTTTTTCAGTGGGGGAAGTTATGTTTGTTTTTGCTTCTATCTTGCCTCACCATATTAGAACCTTTGCAAGACAACATCATAGGATATTCATAGTATTTAAGGATATAGGAGACCTTAGATGTAATTATTTCATAAACTCCTTTATTTCACAAAGGATGGAATTGAGACCTAGAACAGTGAAAGGAATGCTTATGTTCACATAGTAAAATGTTGATCTTAGATTTGAACTCAGAACTTCTGACTCCACATCTAGGGCTGTTTTTCACTATATTGTTTATCCAATTTATTATTTCCCAATGTTCATTTACAGGCACTCTTTTTGGGGATAGGAGATTGATTTTAGTCAAGGAATGCCAGATAGAAGGATCTAATGTAACTCTGAAGGACATATTTTTTATGTGTTGGTACTAGAACTGCATTAGATGACATTTACACAGGATAATCTAGCATGATCTCTTAATCAGAGAAGATACTGTGCTCTATGAGTAAAGTAGAATTGTAGTAGCTCACAAGAAATGCTGGATATGCAAATTGGGTAATTTACCCCAAATGTCCATGTGGCATTATTTGTGTCCTACTTGTAGTAGAGCATTTCAAGCTCATATTGTTCTGATCAGCCACAGCCAGATGCATCATAATTTAACTCCAATGTAGTGATATCATTTTAGTCCCCTCCAAGAATGAAGGACAACCAACCACTAGGATGCATGTTCTTTTTTTTTTAATTTTTAAAAATTAATTAATTTTATAATTATATATATATATATATGTATATATATATATATATATATAATTATAACATTTTTTGACAGTACATATGCATAGGTAATTTTTTTTTTACAACATTATCCCTTGTACTCCCTTCTGTTCCGAATTTTCCCCTCCTTCCCTCCATCCCATCCCCTAGATGGTAGGCATTCCCATACATATTAAATATGTTATAGTAGTATAGTATATCCTAGGTACAATGCAAAACTGAATTTTGTTCTTGTTGTTGCAAAGGAAGAATTGGATTCAGAAGGTAAAAATAACTTGGGGAGAAAAACAAAATATGCTAACAGTTTACACTCATTTCCCAGTGTTCCTTCTCTGGGTGTAGCTGATTCTGTCCATCATTGATCAATTGGAATTGGATTAGCTCTTCTCTATGTTGAAGATATCCAATTCCATCAGAATACATCCTCATATAGTATTGTTGTTGAAGTGTATAATGATCTCCTAGTTCTGCTCATTTCACTCAGCATCAGTTCATGTAAGTCTCTTCAAGCTTCTTTGTATTCATCCTGTTGGTCATTTCTTACAGAATAACAATTTTCCATAACATTCATATACCATAACTTACCCAACCATTCTCCAATTGATGGCCATCCATTCATTTTCCAGTTTCTAGCCACTACAAAAAGGGCTGCCACAAACATTTTGGCACATACAGGTCCCTTTCCCTTCTTTAGTATCTCTTTGGGATATAAGCCCAGTAGTAGCACTGCTGGATCAAAGGCTATGCACAGTTTGATAACTTTTTGGGCATAATTCCAGATTGCTCTCCAGAATGGCTGGATTTTTTCACAACTCCACCAACAATGTATCAGTGTCCCAGTTTTCCCACATCCCCTCCAACATTCATCATTATTTGTTTCTGTCATCTTAGCCAATCTGACAGGTGTATAGTGGCATCTCAGAGTAGTCTTAATTTGCATTTCTCTGATCAATAGTGATTTAGAACACTCTTTCATATGAGTGGAAATAGTTTCAATTTCATCATCTGAAAATTGTCTGTTCATATCCTTTGACCATTTATCAGCTGGAGGATGGCTTGATTTCTTATAAATTAAAGTCAATTCTCTGTATATTTTGGAGATGAGGCCTTTATCAGAACCTTTAACTGTAAAAATGTTTTCCTAATTTGTTACTTCCCTTCTAATCTTGTTTGCATTAGTTTTGTTTATACAAAAGCTTTTTAATTTGATGTAATCAAAATTTTCTATTTTGTGATCAATAATGATCTCTAGTTCTCCTATGGTCACAAATTCCTTCCTCCTCCACAAGTCTGAGAGGTAAACTATCCTATGTTCCTCTAATTTATTTATGATCTCGTTCTTTATGCCTAAATCATGGACCCATTTTGATCTTATCTTCACATGTGGTGTTAAGTGTGGGTCCATGCCTAGTTTCTGCCATACTAATTTAGGATGCATGTTCTGACATATGAAAGAACACAGGGTTCCCCTTACATCCCATGAACCTTCTTCCTGACTTTTTCTCATGGGGTCAGCAGCCCAGGTCACACAGAATAAACACAGAATTAGAGGATGAAGATGAATAAGAGCACCAGATTGCCATAGCCAAATTACTCTAAATTCTGGAGCATTCTTGTTCTTTCACATCTGTTCTTTTACACACTATCTCAAAGGAAGGAGACTGAATTTGACAATTGTTTACCAGTCCTGACTGTAATACTGAATTTGCATTTAGTATTTTCTTCTCCAACTCAGATAGATATGACCTTGGCAAAATTCCAGTTATATTACCATCTTTACTAACCTTGGTGATATATCCAATGTCCTTGAAATCTCTGGCCCAAGCAAAAAAATACTTAGCTAAATACTTATTTTCTTTGAATTTTTATTAATTCCAAATGGCCCAGAATCAGTTCCCCAAAATAATTCTCAGGTTCATTGTCATCAAAATACCATTCTAAGTCTGGCAGATGAACATAAGAAACAGTGTATGTATACCTCCCCTGTGTAGGCAGTAGTACCACTAATGAATACTTATTTAGAACAAGTAGACATTCTGATACTCTTTGAAACTATTCACATACAGTACAGAAGAGTGTCCTAGGTCTAATAATATTATCTCTTTTTCACTGCAATAAGCACACTGTCACTGATTGGAAAGTAAATAATAATAATACATTTTACAGAAAATGCTTATTCCAGTTCAGTGTTATTAGCTCTTCTTATGGAAAAAAAGTTTAGACAATATGACACCAGTAAAAACATGTGCTATTAAATTATACTTTAACTTCTCCTATAATTAAAACAAAGCTTTTCTGAAGAGAACATTTTCTATATCTGGTTTTTAAAATCTTAAGCAAGTATTCATATTTCCAGACTCTGAAAATAAAAAAAAATTGTATAGTATCCATTTGAAAATCTATTGCCATTTACATGTTATTAAAAAAAAACAACTTTCTTTCTTTTCTAAATCAAGTCCACAAATGAACACTATATACTTCAAGCCACTCATTCACAGTGATGGGCAGGCTACAGAATATAGATATAGCAATCTGCTAGGCTGATACCTGGTACACATTGGCAATCATGAAATAGATCTCAGCAGGTTGAATGCTGTGCACCCACGCACTGCAGAATACCATGATTGCAGCAGGTAGGTGGCTTGGATAACTGAGTACTTCAGAGAGGCAGGAGTCTGGTATAATGTGCTATATGATTTATTGGAGTTTGTAGAGACGTGCACTGTAATTGTATGCTAAGAGTAATGTCTGATTGTTGTGTCTTTCATGGCCTTTGGAGGCCAGCCCCTCATGTAAGTGATACCCTACTGGAACTTTTGTTGAGACTGAAATTGAAACAGATGAAATGAATAGCAACTGATTAATTGGAACATGCTATATTTCTGAAAACAAATCAAAGTGATTTGCATGAATCACAATTTGTTACATAATTTTGAGAGCACAAATTACCTTTTTAAAGTCTAAGACACATATATGCCCAATGGAACAAACAAAAGTGTAATGAACTGGGCTATAACTACATAATTCACATTGAATACTGGGTGCCAAAACTGATGTGAAACAAATGATTTTCCAATAAACTACTCAGGCAGAGCCATATCTGTTCTAATATTTCAATTGAATATTATTTATAATACTAATAATTCTTCACGATTGTTAACCATGGCATGATGGAACAATTTATTTTACATATTAGTTTGGGGGCTTGGTGGATTCCCAAGTTGGGGACCAATTTGGCTTCATATCCCACCAGATAAGCTAAATAAATAATAAGTCAGAGGAAAATCTTTGAATAGAGGAAAAGTTTAAGGTCTGAATCATTTTAACCAAAGGTGAATGGTCTGCCCTAGACTGTGGAAGGTGAAACAATCCTTGCTCCAAGCAAATATCATTATAATAAAAATTGACAATTTTATGTGAATTTCATGCCTATGGTGGATTCTTTCTAATCTATATTTGGACCTGAATGGATTATTTTATGAGTAAAGACTCTGCTTCTCTGCCCGATGATCACAATACAAAATTTTCTCATGAAACAGACATTTACTTAGCAGAATTATTAAACATAAGGACTTTTTGATTCATTATATGTTAATTTTAAGAAATAGCATACATTCTCATTGTCACATACCAACCCATTTTTCTTAATAAGTTTGGAATTTGTATAACTCAAACTTTCATCTAATTCTTCCTGATGTTACTGACTACCATGCCTTTAAGCTTCCTTTGCTAAATATTATGATTAAGTCTTGTTTCTACATCAACAACAATCAGCATCTTATCAGCCTCTAAAAATTCATTTTTTATAATGAAATTATTCTAACAAGGATGCCAGCCATTCTTATTTAGTCCTTTATTTAAGACTTAATGGTCCACATAAGTACAACTGATCAGTTTTTGGAGGCTGAATGTGTGATTTAAAAGAATTTGAACTCTTTGTAAGTTCAATCCTAGCTTCAGATGTGTGGTTGTAGGTAATTTTTTTAATCCTATTTGTCTCAGTCTCCTTATCTGTAAAGTGGGCTAGAAAGGGAAATTGCAAATCACTCCAGTATCTTTGCCAAGAAAACTCCAAATGGAATCAGGAATAGTCAGATGTGACTAAAAGACAACTAAACAAAAACATGCTGTAATGGAAAGAACATTGGCCTTAGGGTCATACAGGTTTGGGTTCAAGCAATTTTAATAATGACTTCTGTAAGATATCCAACATATCTTACTCAATTTAGTTCAATTCAAAGAATTAAGTATTGACCAACTACAAGGCACTGAGTTGTTGGCAATACAAAGGCCAAAAAATAAAGTTATATAGTATCTACCCTCGAGGAAATTATATTCTATTGGGAAGATATAATGCCTGCCCAGATAAGAAATATATGATTGAGAAAGTACATAGGTGAAGTGGGATCTGAGCTAAGATTTAAATTCTATGATATGGACTTGAAAATGAAATGCATTCTATGAATAGGGGTGATATATAAATGCAAGGAAGTAAAATTTGAAATGCCAGCTAGCAATCAAGTTGGGCTGCTGTAGAGAGTTTGTAAGAAGAATAAGGATTGCAGAGGATAAGAATAAGATAAGATTCACCAACACTGGTCTTGGGAATTCCTATGAAAAACTCCCTTAACACTTTTCTCCAACTAATAATGATAGAAACTTGCCTAGAGTATGATGCTTAAGTGATCCACCCACGGTGTTATAGCCAATATGAATCAGAAGTGAAATCCAAAGATGGTGGAAATTCCATATCTTCCTAACTCTGAAGACAGCTTTTCTCCAGTAATTTGCAATCTCCTTGAAGCCAGTGGGTTTGTCTTTATCATTCTTATTTGCATTCCCATAACTTAGCATAGTGCCTGAAATATAGATGGTGTTTAACAAATATTTTTGAATTGAATTAAGAAAGCTAAAGCAGAAGTTAAAAAACTTGCCTAGGGTACAATCTAGTACCTATCTGGGGCAGGATTTGCAATCATATTTTCTTGTCTCAGAGTCTAGTTTCTACAATTGTATCACCTAGCTGCCAATTTAGAAATATTACAAAAAAACAACAACAGCATAGATAACTATATTAAACACACATTCACACACACACACACACATTTTATAAATCTTAGGTTGAGAACTGCTTTGCTAAGGTTTTGATAAAAAATATCTGTTCATTTAAATGCATGATATCCACATAGTATTAATTGCTCCTAAACAAAGGAGATAGAATTGTTAGCAGTTTCTCATGTTGATTTAGTAACTCAATACTGGAATATGTTTAACATCTCAGAGTTGGAAGAGACCTCAGAGGCCATCTGGTGTACTTCCGACCTGAACAAGAATTTCTCTATAACAGATGCAATAAGCAGTCATCTGATTTTTTCTAGAAGAATAGGAAATTCATAGTTTTGCAGGTAACCTATTAGATTTTTGGAGTAGTTCTTACTTGTTAGGAAGTATTTTCTTATAACAAGCCCAGGTGTTCTTGGCAACTTTTACCCATTTCTAACCTCTGGAGCTGAACAGAACATGCCTAATCACTTAGGATTATTCTTCTTTTCTTTAAAAACTTCTTTAAAAGTTTTAGGGTAACTGAAGGTACTAGCACGGGAGGAAATGAGTAGGAAAGACCTCTTATACAAAGGAATACTCAGACTCAGCTTGGAAGGAAAGTAATTGTTCTAAGAGTTGGAGATAAAGAAAGAATGCATTTCAAGCATCTTGGATGGTTTGTACAAAGGTAGAGTCATAAGATATAAGATATTGATTGTGAAGAATAATCAAGAAGGACACTTTGGCTAGAATATGGAGTGTGCAAAGGAGAAATTATCTCATGGTTATTCTAACTCCTCTCTTCTAATCACTCTGTAGTTTATCAATGTCTTTTGCAAAACGTATTGACCAGAAATAAAGAGATATAGTCCGGAAATATCTGTGTGACAAGATTGAGGTCCTAGAGGACTATTATTTTTCCAATCATGGACACTATGCTTTTCTATGTATTCTAAAAACCCATTAGCTCCCATATTGTGTTTACTGGAAAGCCTGAGAGCTAAATGACCACATACATCTTACCTTAATAAACAAATCTCCCTAGGAGCTGTTCGAGGTCTTCAGGTTCCAGATGATATATTATTCTACTGTTTTCCTCCTGTACTATTCATTTCAGACAGAATGATTGCCTATGCTACTGAGGGAGATATGCTAGTCAACAAGCCTTTCTCTTCTTGATTAATATCAAACTTCAATTTCATGTCAAAATCTAACTCTGATCATTTTATGATTTTCTTATGCTGCTTTAAACATCATTAGCTTGGCAGATCTGACCAAAAAACCAAAACCAAACCAAACAAAAAACCCAAAATAGAAAGAGGTTAGTGGAAAGCATACTGGTTCTGAAGATAGAGAACTCGGCATTGAATTCTAGATTTGCCATTTGTTATCCACATTTTCAGAGAAGCCATCTCATCTGTGTGGACCTCAGTTTTCCCATCTTTTTAAGGCTTGATTTTTTTTTTTTTGGTGCTAGTCACTTTTGCAAACAGTGAAGTCTTTACATGAATATCAAGCTGGGATGCCTCTGAATTCTTTCTTTTTCCCTCTAACACTTAGTTTCTGTCTCTGTCTCTCTATCTCTCTTTTTTTCCACAGCTAATTTTTTATGCAGTATTGAAACAATATGTCTGTGGTCAGAATTGTTCATGTAAGACCAGAATTCTTCAAATGAATTGTCTGAATCACTGTCTTATTTGATTCCTAGGTTGTTACAGGTATGCTATGCCAGCTTTACTTTCTCTGGAGAGACATTTTGGAATTCACCTGAAAGCAATTTGGCTACAGGGTGCATTGTGAGCATTAAGTTTGGGGGAGAATGTGTGATAGAACTTCTT
Source organism: Sminthopsis crassicaudata (assembly GCF_048593235.1). Lineage (NCBI taxonomy): Eukaryota > Metazoa > Chordata > Mammalia > Dasyuromorphia > Dasyuridae > Sminthopsis > Sminthopsis crassicaudata. Next base: position 115,697,730 of record NC_133618.1, read on the forward strand.
TTTCATGAAACACTAGGAGCTATATGTCACATATTTCTTTTGTAACACACCCTGGCCTCCACACCTTATTTATTTTAAATTCTTTCTGTTCAGTTTGTGAGAGCTGGCATCTAAGCATCTCCTCATTTGAGTATAGACTTGTTTTATACATTGCAAGGGATTAAACCTTTTGATGCTAGTTTCATTTTTTCCATTAGATGCTCATTAATAAAATCTTAGATGCCCATTTTTCATCTCTTTGTAAAATACAGAGCAGCAGTTAATTCACCTAAACTTTTCACATACTATGTCTTCCTCATCAGTGTTAATTGGGTTACTTGGAATTGTCTATCAATCATCGCATCTCAGATTTTGGCTCTCTTGAAAGAATCCATTTGTGAAACATATATTATTCCTTGTAAGCATGTAGGCAAAATTAAGATCTAAGAACCAATCTCAGTTATGACTCAACTCTGCTTTTGATTGAAGTCAAATGCACACCTGGTATAATTGACTGATCCACAGGTCTTTTCTGAATAAAAGATAATGAATCTGAGACTATTGCTGAGTCAGTTTATCTGTGATTCCTTAAGGAAGATTCACATTTAAAGTGTTTCTTGACATTCAAATTCTGGTCTATTTCTAACACAAAATAGTATAATGAAAAGAATAAAGTTCCTGAAATTCAGATCTGGATTTTTAATTCTGATTCTCCTTTAGAAGATTGTAAATTTAGATAGGAAAAGACCTTGAAAGTCATCATGTACACATCTCTGATTTTATAGATGAGAGAACCTATGAGCAGTAACTTGTTCAGGATTACAGAGATAATGTGGTAGAACTGGGATTTGAACTCAGGTCCTCTCACTTAAAATTTGAGGTTCTTTTCACTTGCACCATATTATTTCCATATGACTTCAGGCAAGTCACTTAACCTCTCCAGTCTTCATTTTCATCATACATTTCTAAGGTCCCTTCTAGCATCTGTATTCTAGGATTTTTGTGTATGTGAGCTTTACTGAGATTCAGGGAAGAAAATTACTAATCCAGGTACAAAGTTTTTATAAAATCCAGTCAGAGTTGGAGGAAACCACAGGGACCATCTGGTTCAACAGTCTTTGAATAAGAATCTGGTCTACAACTGACTCAGTAAATTTCCCTCCAAACTTTGAACATCTCTCCTAAAGGTTGTCCTATGAGGTTTTAGAAGGGCATAGAGATATCACAGTTGATAGAATCAGGAAGACATCCTCAAGAGTTCAAAACCAGCCTCAGATACTAATTAGCTGTGTGACCTTGTGTAAGACACCTAGCCCTATTCGCCTCAGTTTTCTCCTTTGTGAAATGAGCTAGAGAAGAAAACGGCAAACTACTCCTCTATCTTTGCCAAAGAAAGCCCCCAAAAGGGTTATGAACAGTCACACAGTCTGAAAATGAATAGATAACAACAGCAACAACATACTTTAGGCATTGTGCTATGCCCTAGGATACAAAGAAAGGTAATTAATGAATTGTTCTTGCCCTCAAGGAACTCATAGTCCAATGGGGAGGCAACATAAAACAAGTTTGTAATATATTTACAGATAAATATTGGATTGGTATAAACTTCTTGTAGAAAGTAGAATTTTAGCTTGAACTCGAAGGAAAAAAAAAGAAACCAGGAGATGGCAAAGAGGGTAATCATCTTAGGCATCAGGGACAACCAGTGAAAATGCAGAGAGTTGGAAATGAGAGGTCACATAGGAAGTACAGTTATTACTTGTCTTTCGTTCTTGAACAGGGCCATGACATCAGGGAGGTGATGCCATGACATGCAAGTGAATTGGATTTAATAAGGGAAGGCTGGGCAAGGTCACCTGCCTCACTTTCTCTTTCCAAAGTCATCTGAGTCCAGGGGCAAGATAAAGATCAAGATAACTAGAGATGACCCTGGATGCAGGGAGAGATCTTGGTCTTCTTAAGCAGGTCTAAGTCTAACTGAGGCTGCACCCATTCAATGACCTGTTTTCTTCCCTCTCCCCCAAATCTAAATAAATAATTAGTATCACTGGATCGAAGAATACATAGAAGAAAAGAAGGTGAAAGAAAACAAGAAAAGCAGGAAGGATCCAATTGGAGACAATAGGAAGCCAATGGAGTTTTTGAATAGGGAGGTGAAGTGGTTAGATCTAGAATTTGGGAAGGTCAATTTAAGAGCTGAATGGAGAATGGACTAGGGTGGATAGAGACTTGTGATAGCCAGACCAGCTTATTGGTTGGTCCAACCCTGAGGAGGAGAACCTGTACTAAGTGTAGTAGCAGTGTCAGAGGAGAAAGGAAGTTTTATATATGAGAAATGTTACTAAGGTAGAATTTATGGGATTTGGAAATGGGTTGGATATGGGGGACTGGAATGTTGAGGATGTCCATAAACTGTCATATTCAAGATCTGTACATAATCCATTAGCAGTTGTCTGACCTGGGCAGAGGACTTTGGGACTATCATATGACACCTTTCTGGTCCTTAGCGCTACACTTTAAAAAATTTTTTTAATTTTTGCTGAGGCAATTGGGTTAAGTGACTTGTCCAGGGTCACAGTGCCAGTAAATATTAAGTATTTGAATATATTTGAACTCAGGTCCTTCTGACTTCAGACTGATGCTCTTTCCGTTGAGCTATCTGGCTACCCCCGTGCTTCACTTTTAAAAATTGTTTAAGATAATTTTAGTTTTAGCTTTTTTGACAGCTCTCTTATTTTGGTAACTCATAATGAGCTTGCAATTCACTCAACACTGCTGCCTCTGGTTATTTTTTTTTTTTCAGATTAATTTCATATAATGGAGCCTAGAATCAGGAAGACTTAAGTCCAAATTTGACCTGAGACATTTACTAGCTGTGTCACCCTGAGCAAGTCATTTAAATTCTTTTTCCCTCTGCTTCGTCTGGCATTTAGTAAGTGCTATATAAATTTAAACTATTTTCATTTTTATCTAACCATGCTTCTGTTAATTCTTTACTTTAAGTAGCCTATCTCTATTGCTTTTCTTTCTCATCCACTTGTCTTTATTTTTACATTTTATTTCCATTTTATTATTAGTCCTTCCTTTTTAGCTTGCCTCATTTGCTCTGAATTCCTACCCTAGTTTTATTTTTTAATTTTTTTTATTATTTTTGACATTATGTATCTCTCTCTTTTTCCTGTTCTAAAACTATACCAGCCTTTTATGAGTTTAATACTACTTCTGACTGGCACAGAGACTTTGACCTGCTCTGTTACTGACCTTGGCTGCCTCACTCCTTATAGGACTCCCATAATTGGTCTTGCCATATTGGTGCCATACTTGGTATAGACTTTAGGTCTACATCCTGAACTCAAGTAATTCATCAGTCTCAGTGTCCCCAATAGCAGGAATTCACAATCTTGCCTGGCCTCTTCCTTAGTTTTAAACAAGCAACTTGCAGAAAATATTAACTTTGGGGGGGTGTATACATTTAATTTTCTTCATAACTATTACTACAACTAAGCACAGAATAATCTAATAAAGCGTAGGGAAAATGTTCAGTGAATATATAGATTTGGAGGATCCTTACACATCAGGTAAAGACTAACTGTTTTAAAAATTTCCTGATTGCCCTTACTTACAGTTATGTCTGCTCATTGGGCTAGTTGAACAGGCAGCCCATCAAATAGTATATCTTTAGAATCAACCAAATAAAAGATTCCTTCAGAGCCAAATTCTTTTTTACTTCAACACACTGTCTGGATATTAAGTATATTGGAGTAGGAACCAAATAGTAATTCATTTCAGGTTTCTCTGCCATTAAGAGCCCTAGTTGTATTCATATGTAAGGGCTGCATTTTCCTCAATCTTCCTCAGCAATTTCCCTATTGAGGTCCTGCTCCCAGATCTGCATATATTTACATGTTTTAGCCTGTAAGCTTTTTAGCTACAAATTATATAAAATAGAGGTCAGCCCTCTGCCAATATAATTTCCCTTTTATTTTTTCCATTTGCTTGCTTTAGAAAATAAATAAAAACATGAATAGGAAGAAGAAAAAAGTAGACATGTTATAGAGGTCGTTTACCCTGACAATCAGCTTCACTGTTGTTTTAATAATACTATCTAGATAGCAGCCTTTCATCTCCAACTTGCTAGGTGCTTTGCCCTGAGGTGGTGTTATCCCCTGCTGTTCATCCAGGGGAAATGGTAGCACCTAAAGGTTAAATGACTTGTGCCAGATCACTCAGTGAGAGTGGATATTCATGGACAAAAAAGAAATGTAAGATGAGAAAAAAATTTCTGGATAATTAAGTCAGAATTTTTTTCTTCCACTCCCTAAAAGGATAATTGAAACAATTCTCTGCTTTATTGCTGAAAAGAGAGTAAGTCATTGTTTGGCAATCTAGATTTCTCAATCTTATATTTTGTTGTGAGTAACTCAGTGGAGTTTTCCACAACACAGCTTTTCATTTTTTGAATTTGTTTTTTAAAGATTAGTGTTTTCTGGATACTCAAGATCTTTGCAAGCTTTAAGCTGTCTATGGAATATCTTCTCATTGACCATGAGGGTTACTATGAAGCTTCATTTCTTTTAGAAATTTCTTCTACTTCCCGGAGTATATCTAAGTGGGTGGAGTGGAGGGAGAATCCTCTCAACTTAATAAACAAATTGTGTTTTACTCTCCTCTTTAAAATAACTACCCAACTATCAAAGCAACATAATATCATAAGAAGAAATAGCAAAACATCATTTATGAATTACATACAGATATTTTTATAGTCGTATGTTGATAGAATCATACACTTAGAGATGGATGAGACTTTATAGATCATTTAAATTCATTTTTCCCATTTTACAGATCAAGAAAGGGAGGTTAAAAAAGGATGAAGTCATTTGTACAGGGTCACCAGATAAGCAGTATTTGAACTAAGATCTTCTAGTTCCATGTCCAACTCCCTTCTGTCTACTCCATGCTTTTTTTTTTTTATTTTATTATTTATTTATTTATTTATTTATTTTTTTTGGTGGGGGAGAGGGTGTCCTCTTCTAGTCGTCTGAATGATTCTAACAACAGATAACTTTAAACAAGATGTACACAATTCAAATGCTGAATAATAATAAGTTTATATGTAAAACCTCAAAAATGGAAAATGAAGCTTTTTCACCTGATCAAAACAACTTCTTCTAGGAGATCATTCTCTCCTGGCTATGGCTAAATAGTGCCTTTCTGTATTTGAAAGGCAGAGACTTGAGAGCTAATCCTTTCTGTAGAGATTGCCTGGAGAAGAAACAAAACCCTAATGTTAAATAGAGAAGTTTGGAACATAAATCATGCACTACAGTGCGTGATTATTGAGCACATTATAATCTGCGTCTATGCAGTATTTTAAAATACATCTGAGGATTAATAAATCAAGCATGCGTAATGACATATGTATATCAGGGAAATGGTTCTCGATGTGCTGCTACAGTCTACAGGGTAGGGCATTAGCATATTTCATATGCCTGGCTCACTTGCTGCCTCCAAAAGAACCAAACAACAAAGGATCAAAGGGTTACCTGGGTTAATAACTTAGATACTCCCTTCCCTTTTAGGATTCTGTAGAGGCACAGAAAGGTTGTGGCCCAAGCACTTAATGCCTTCTGCTTTTATACTATTGCATATTTGTCTCTTTATTAGGGCTTTCTGGGAGACACTGAAAGGGAGTTTCTCAAATTTTCATTACTCTTGAGTTTATTCCGCCTTTGCACATATATTGTGGATCCATTTCTATAATACAAAGTAAATCAAGTCAGCAGGTATTTCAAAGCATTTGGTACCATGTCTGATGAAATGTGGTAGAGGTTGGGAGTCAAAGGAGAATTACGCCACATCCTCATCCTCACATTGTTGATCCTCTAACTGAAAAGAGAAAAAATACTAATGAAACCAGAAGAACAGTTTAAGAGACAAAATGTCATTAGTGAATGGAAGTTCAACTGAAGAATGAAATACTTACCTCTTTAGGAATACTTCTACATCTCTGCTATTCAGAACTGCTCTGGTATATAAAAAGGAATAAAGCAAAGGAGACATACCAGAAGTATTTCTCCATGCCATATGCAGGTTCCTCTATGGACTTACCTCAAATAGATGATCACATCTTCTAATTTTCTATTTGTGTTGAGGAAGAATTTTTCTCTGAGAACAAATTTTGACTCCTAGAACCTTTTGCCAGAATTAAAAAAAAATTGTTCTTTGATAAATTGTATAATTTCACAGATTTTTATTTTATTCAAGGATTTAATATTTTTATTATAATTTTTGTTTTCAAAATATATATGTGGATAATTTTTATATTCACCCCTACAAAACCATGTGTTCTAATTATTTTCCCTCCCTCCCCCAGTCAGCAAATGACCCAATATATGTTAAACATGTGCAATTCCTTTCTCTCTATTTCCACAAATATCATGGTGTACAAGAAAAGTCATATCTAAAAAGAAAAAAAAGAAAAATAAAATAAAATGCAAGCAAATAATAACAAAAAGAGTGAAAATACTATATTGTGGTCCACATTCATTTCCCACTGTCCTCTTTCTGGGTGCAGATGCTTGCTTCAAGGGATTTAATATTTTGATAAATACCTTCTACTTAACTTACATCTGTCTTTTAGCCCTGTCCTCCTTTGTAGTTAAATCAGTGTTGTCCATAGTTTTCAAAAAGTCCTATGTTTCATTCCAATAGATTTGGGATGGGAAATGCCATCTCCATCCAGAAGACTGAATGTGGATTGAAGCAGAGTATTTTCACCTTGTTTTGTTGTTTTTTGATTGCTTCCCCCCTTTTTGGTGGATTTTTTCTTTTTGATACATTTTTTTCATAACCTGACAAATATGGAAACATATTTAAAAGAATTGTACATATTTAACCTATATCATATTACTTGTTGTCTTGGGAAGGAGTGGTAGGAGAGGAGAAAAATTTGCAACACAGTTTTTTTTTTAATTTGTAATTTTTTTTAACTAATTTTTTTGAACACAAAGTTTTATCAAAATGAATGTTAAAAACTATCATTTGCATGTGTTTGGAAAAATAAAATACTATTGAAAAAATCCCTATGTCTAAATCTTTCCTCTTTAAGGCTAAGGAAATCATTCCAATAGTCTCAATTTGACTGAAGTAGGCAGCAGAGTCTTTTGTTATTATAAGTGATGGAGAGGGGGACAGAAAAGGTTAATAAGAAGGTTGAAGTTTGAGATGAAAGGAGAAAAGTTTCAAAAAATCACTTTTGGGAATGATCATTGATCTAAGGTTGGAATTAAACTTAAAAGCATTTTGTTTCAACTCTTTCATTTTACAAATAAAGAAACCGAAGGGGGAATGTTATGTGACTTGTCCAAAATAACACATATAGAGGCATGATTTGAATCTAGGTCCTTTAACTTCAGAAAGAGTAATACATATTCCACTTTACCATGTTGCCTCCATAAGAATAAGAGAGAGAGTAGGTAAAATGATAATTTTCTAATTCCAGATAATCTAGAATTAAGATTAAAATACACATTAATTGCCAAAGAACTTCTTTGCATAAACTCAGCCAGAATGAACACTGCAGTGTCTCGCACTAATCCCAAACATAAAATTAAAAAAGCAATATCCTATCATGCACAAAAATCCTTGCCAAATTCTATGGAAATAGATTTTTTTAAAATAAATTTTAATACTTAACATCAAATTTTGCCAGGATGTTGGTGGCTAATTATTTTACTATTAGGGTGGCCTGAAATACGATTGAATGTTTTTTAAAATCTTTTTGTAATGATTTATCTATCATCTTATCCCATTCTTATTTTCTCTAGAAGAGCTGGTATAACCTGGCAAATGATTCGACAACCCATTCTAGAGACGAGTCCTTTAGTTAAGCATCTTATACCATTACTCAAGATCCAATGTCATTTGCTGAGCAGTATTGTGTGGGTTTTTAGTTTTAACAAAAATTACTTACTAAATGCAGTAATTAAAGGGAAAAATCAATTAATTTTGTTCCTCTTATTTTAAAAGTTGAATTTATTTTTGTTTGAGCAAACAAGAAGAAAATATATTAGCAGAATAGATTTTCTTTCTTACATTTTTACTCTCAGATTTAGCATAGACATTTACTTCATTTCCAGATTATCAATGTACATAAACCCATTAAGGGAATCTGCCTGGAGCAAGTAGATACCATACAGACATATAGAAAGATGCAAATGCAGTTTAGAGAATTTTGTCAGCTAATCAATTATCAACTGTTTTTTGACAAAGAAACATTTATGATTTCATTTAAATGTCAGAATGTATCCACATATACACTATTACTCTTATTACTATGCATTTCTATAGAATGCCATATTTTTTCATCACTCTCTTTAAACCAGTAATTATTCCTGACAACAATCTAGGCCCCTCGACTGTTTGTAGTCACCTCTGGCTGCTAACAGGAGTAATCTAGACTCAAGCACACTTGCAGTTAAATTAAATTATCATAGAGATGCAATCCAGGCAGCTACACCTACTTCAGCAGTGAACCCAGAATTGAAAGAAGATTGATAGACCACAGGGATAGATCAACAAATAACTATGTGGGTGGTTCCGTGAGATGCTTCCTTCTGCAAATATTGATAGAGACAAATCAAATGTAGCTTGAAAGAAGTGGTCTCTTCCCCTGAGAGAAGATTTTTTTATGAGCATTAGGGATAGATTCAGCAAAATAGATTTGTCTATTTTTGCTAAGTCTAAATTCTTGGGACACTGTAATAATATTGCTGAAATGATTCACTAGAAAGTTACCTCATAAAGAAGCAATGAGTGTCTTAGTTTACCACAGATTAGTTTGCCCAAATTCAAAGGATGAGTTATAATATATAGAGGCAAATGACTGATTCTGACATTGATGGTTATTTAGAATTACAAATGAAATGGGAAAAGAAGTGATTTACAAATAAGATACATAGTTTAAAAACTGAAAATCAACTAGTTAAACTAAGAGAAGCACAAAGAAGAAATCATGAAAATCAGAGGAGAAATAGATAAAATTAAAATGAATACAGAAATTATAAACAAATCCAAAAGATATATCTATATTTTAAGACCAGCAAGTTAATATCATCAATTAGCTTGATTTTAAAAAAAGAAAGTGGACAGATCATCAAAATTTAAAGTTTACAAGATGAATTTACAATGGAAAAGGAGAAAGTAAGATTTTTTTTTTTTGTAAAAAATGAGAAGTTAGAGGTGACAGATAATTACTAACAAATATATAAAATAAGCTGACTGGACAAAAATGTTAAGCAACCTAATTTCTTAAAGAGAAATCAAAGAAGATGAGGGAAACTTGATCCCAGAAAATTTTACATGTAAATTCTATCAGAAGCTTAAAGAACAATTGATTAGTGTGTGTGTGTATGCATGCATATATACCTATTCTCAATAGTGGAAATAGAGACAATTTTTTTGTAAGATGATCCAATATGCAAACCAGATCAAAATAAAGGAGATTTAGAGAATTAAAGCCCAAACACAAAGAAGTAGGATAGGGACTGAATCTACAATTATATTGTGATAAAGAACTCCAGGATAAGGAAATTAGCTATAGAAAGTCAGATTAACCCTTTCTCTGCAATTTAAACTTTTTGAGAGCTGTCTAGTATGGTGAGAAGTTCAGACATGAAACCTGTATCCAGATATTCTTGATTTTGAGACAATTTTCTATTAATTGTATCACATTAAACTAAGTATAATTTCAGAAAAGAAACTACAGTTATATTTTCAAAAAATAATTTATTGTGACCAAGTGGAATTTATATTGAAATGCAAAAAAATTGGCTTAACACTAAGAAGATAATTATCATAATCACAAAACCAAAAATCATATTTTTATATTAATAGATTCAGCAAAGTTCTTTGATAAACTACAAGATTCTTTTTGTAAAAATGCTAATGGTAAAGTTAATTTAAGGATTATATATAAAATAATATTATGATTATTATCTGCAATAATTATGTGGCCAAAACCAAGGATGTCTCCTTTTGATTTCTTCTGAATAAAATTGAGATAATATTATGAGACAAGTGCCTCACTACAGTGTTGTTGTGAATGAAGATGACACTTGGTGAGTATATGCAGTATATACACTCTTCTATAAATAACACATATAGTACTATAGTCCATATAATACCATTTTAAATAATAGTGGGTTTTGACTCTCAGAAAATATCACATAAAATTCCTATAAAGAAAGTCTTAAAGAGTTGTTTGGGATCATTGAGAGACTAAGTGACTTTCCCATATCATATGGCCAATCTGTTTTATAAGCAGTACTTGTCAAATTTCTAATCATTACATTAGACTACCTCTCCAAGAAGCAGCTGGTGGTGCAGTGGAAAGAGCATTGGGTGTAAAGTCAAGAAGACCTGAGTTCGGATTTTACCTCAAATACTTGACACTCACTACACATGTAATTCTGGGCAAGTCATTTAACACCAAATATCTTGCCATAAAAAAAGAGGAGGATATCATGTCTTTCGAATGGCTAAATCATCTGTCATCTTAGGAAATAAACTAAAGTTCTGCAAGGAAAAATAAATTCTGATTGGTAAATAAACACAATCCTTAGTTTGTTTCAAAGAAAAATTATAAAAAGAGAATTTCTCTCTGAAGACTCATTAGAATTTTCAAAATTGTGCTAGTACTTTTTCACAAAAAGGAAATATATACATATATGTATATGCATCATGGGAAGCTAGATAGTACAGAGTATTAGGATTAAAGCCAGCAAGACTCATTCTCCTAAGTTTGAATCTGGCTCAAGCATCTATTTATTAGCTGTGTGATGCTGAGGAAATCACTTTTGCCTCAATTTCCTCATGTGTAAAATAAGCTAAAGAAAGAAACAGCAAACCACTCTGGTATTTTTAACAAGAAAACATCAAATACATATCATCTGTCTGCATAGAGCTCTATTAACTCCTAAAGTAATATATGTGTATATGTATTTACAGAAATATTTGTATAAATGTACATGTATATGGATATATGCAAATATAGGTGTACATATACATATAAACATATATAAATATACATACAAACTATATCTATATCTATATTTATCTATCTATCTATATAAAACATATACCTATATCTGGCTATATGTTTTCTAGGAACCTGAGAAAAGAGCTGTAATGCTATTGCTATACTAGTCTATGCTATGCTAGTCCTATCTTCTACTAAAAAAATTATCAGTGTTAAAAAGATCGTAATGATGAAGCAAATTTCCATGTTAGTTATTATAATCAGTACAGTAACAGAGATGAAGATGTTGGGTATGCTTGATTTGTCAAAGATGCAGACTTTTCCAGGAATTTATAAAGGATATTTGTGGTATATATGGGAAGTATAATTTGAGATCTTAGATACTTTATCCCATAGACAAGCAGTCAGGCATTTGCAAAGACTATTCAAATAATTGCCTTTATTATATTTGGGATAGAAGTGTAGTGTGTCAGACTGAATGGGGAACTGACTTTGGAATCACAAACTTCTCATGATGTAAATGCTGTGCGACTCTGGATAAATCTATTAACCTCTCTGTGCTCAGGACAACTTCCTAAGAATGCAAGCTGCAAAATACTTGCTCATCTGCCTTGATTGAGGTGGGTTTCCTCACAAAGATTTCCCTACCTCAGTAAAATTAAAGGCCTGCCATTTTTACCATAAGAAGAATCTCATAAAAGGTCACAGAAACACAATTTACTTCTTAGAATTAGCTTTTGCTTTTATTGGCACCCTGCTCTAGAGAATGACAGATATCTGGCACAATTGAAGAGTAATCATAATATTTAAATCATCAATCAAATAGGATAATTGAGATTATGTAAGTATGTAGATTTAATGGAATGGTAGAACTTTGAACTTAAAAACAATCTTAGATTGTGTTCACTCCTTTCTCTGTCTTTGACCCCTTCTATGGTATCATTTTATAGAATGGAAAAACAAAGCTTCACAGGTATTATTACACTTCTCCAAGATTCCATGAGGTTTCAGTGACCTCCCAAGATTAGAACCCAGGTCTATTCCAATGTTCATTTTATTGGCAGTTGGTGAGGCAGTAGGGCCTGAATTCAGGAAACCCTAAATTCAAATCCACTCTCTGATACAAAGCTGTATAATGCTGGCCAAATCTCTTAGCTTCAGTTTCCTCAAATGTATAAAAATAATAATAATATGTACCTCACAAGGTTGTTGTGAGACTCAGATGAGATGCTTGTAAATGTTTTTAAAAAATGACTTGCCACGTAGTGAACATTATAAAAATGCTTCTTTCTTTTCTTCCCCATTATATTATGTTTTTTTTTTAAATCAAATGATTTGGGGACATTTGGGACATTCTTAGATTTTCAGGAATTTTTTCAGCGATGGAAAATGTATCCAATTAGTATATCCCAAACTTGATTATCAAATGTATCACTAGTTTTCATTTCTAGCTTTCTGATTTGAATACATGCAATAGTTAATCTAGGAAATGCTTTTATTTCAAATATTTCTTTCTATGTCTGTGTTGTGCCTATTTTCCAAGATTATTTCATATATTCCTTTTTATACACTGCATTCTAGCCATACTGGACTACTTGGTGTCTTCCAGAATTGACATTCTATCTTTTACCTCTTTGTCTCTACAAAAACTATCTGCTATTTTTGGATGTCATGTCCTCCTCTCCCTTATCTCTTGAAATTCTGAGTTTCCTTCTAGGTATCATTTATTTTCCTTGCACCTAGCATAGTACCCTGCTCATAGTAGATGCTTTCAATAAATATTTGTTGAATTGAAGGTCTATTTTTTATGGGAAGACTTTCCTGAACCACCTAATTCTCTATCCATTCACCCACACCAATTATTCTTGCTCTATCCTCAATGTATCTTTAATTTACTTATTCAACATGCAATTTACTCTTTTTATTAATTTATACAGATTTACTTATCCATTAAATAGGCAGAAGGTTGCTCAGTGGATAGAGCACTGGGCCTGAAATAAGAATTCAAATCTGGCTTCAGACACTAGCTATGTGATCTGGGCAAGTCACTTAATCCTGTTTGCCTCAATTCCTTATCTATAAAATGAGCTGGAGAAGGAAATGGTAAACCATTCCAATATCTCTGTTAAGAAAATTCTAAATGTGGTTACAAAGAGTAAGACACAACAGAAATACATACATACGACATGTAAAGGTCAGTGTTGTAGTCCCTATTATAATGTAAGCTCCTTCAGGTCAGGGACTGTTTACCATTTCATCTTTGTCCTCCAGATGCTTAGCAGAGTGCCTTGCAAACAGTCAATGCATAATAAGTGCTAGTTGAATTGAATTATCTATCATCAAAATACCAAGATGTTCACATGACTGTGTTCTTTTGCCATATCTATTTTCAATTCAGAAAAAAAGGTGATTTATTTTTATTGGTCTTAGTAATGATTTGTGGTATTGAAAGCTGGAAAGGAGAAAGAAAATAAGATCCTTTTTTGAAAAGGGGACCAGTAGATGTCTGGACTAAATTCACATAAAAAAAAACTTGTTTCCAGAAAGTGGATCAGACTCCAAATTTCTGGCCTGTTCTTTGCTTCTAAATTAGATTGCCTTCTAAATTTTAATATCCTAATTTCCTTAAATGTAATTTTCATTTTTATGGCATTCATTGGATGATTGGTATCAAATTATCACTTGACTATAAGATCCTATATCTCTCATAGACATCGTTTTATTGAGGTAAAAATTTTCCACTTTTGAATGTTAAGGACAAAGGACCTTTTGGAGGCCTTCTGTAAGGAGACAAAAATTAAACAGTAACAAGGTAGCAGTCTAGCTAGATTAATAGCTGGCAATCGCCTGTCCTCCTGAAGGAGACTTGGTACAACACTAGCATTTTTGTTGCTATCACTTAGGGCTGATGAATTTATACATGTGATTGAGACAGACTCATGTAATGGGGTAAGAGAGAGGGGAAGTCATAATTTGGGGTTATTTATTTTGGAAAAGATGAATGAATAGTTCAGAAAAATAAGGGGTTTGTAAAGCTGGAATTATTTTTTAAATTCTGAGATTAAAGAGACATTTCAATATTAGTTTATGAATCAATAGAGTAATCTTTGAACAGGGAACCTTGGTTCCTTTTAGAAAGGAAAAGGGTAATTCCTTCGATATCCTTCAGTGGGTGCATTTGAACATCAACAGAAAAATCTTCTCTCCTTTCCCTATTCCCCCTTTGCCAGGTAGATGGCTATCTGGCCTTGTATATTAATAAAAGAACAAATCCACTTGATTTCTTTATTTTTAACCATTTTCTCATCAGAAATTTGGGTTACTTGGATAATGCTCTGACAACCATCTTCTAGGAAGGAAATTGAGAACAAATCTATTAAAGCAACCGTATTTTTGGTTCCAAATAATTTTAACTTTTCTCCTCCTCTACTGCTTCTGAGAGATAAAGGACAAAGTGCATGCTCTGATGTGGAAGCCTGGAAATTTCAAAGTATAACAAGGTATCTCTGCATCAGTTTGTGCATGAAAAATCATAGAATGTATCATGAAAAATCATAAAATTAATTTGTAGCTCCAACCAAACATATGTGGTCAAAAAATTGAGTAGATGGATAAAAACTGAGTTTCCCTTTAAGTAATGAATCCAGGGAAGTATTTACAGGGCTATTCAAATAATCAGGAGCATCAGACAGGGTAACATTTGTTTGCCTTTTCATGAAAGGCTTATGGATCATCTAAATTAGACTTTACATTTTGGATGTACTTGCCATTTGTTCTTTTAAATTCCCAGCCTAAGGGGTATAGTCTCCTAACATTGTGCACGTGTAATTCCCATTAGAGCTAATAGGAATTCAGCAGAGGAATCTGGAGAAAAATCTACTTCTGAAAATGGCATTCTGCACATATAATGCACAAGAAAAATAACTAAGAAGCTAATTCTCTTCATCCAAAGTGCATAAAACAATTATATTAATTATGAGTAAAAGGATAAAGTGCTTGCTTGTGTAATTTGCAAACCATTTTATAAATTATCTGTTTTAGGCAGTCTATGGCTTCTAATTTGCTTCTTCCAAAATAAGGTTCAGGTTCTCTCAGCCTTTGAAGAACTTAGCAAGTGGGGGAAGCCAAATAACTGAGAGTGGCTGATGAGACTGCATCTCTAAGTCTGGGTTTTATCTTTCTGTTGGTCTGTCTGTCTTTCTATCTCACTACCTCCCTATCTATTTTTATAGGTCCTAGCTTTTCAGATTTTTTCCTTTAGGCTCCCAACCAAAATCCAAAACTTCAACTATCTTCCCTGCATTTTCTCATTCAAACCTCCATTTATGGAACTTCCCCTCTTTATATCTCAGCTCCTAGCCATGTAAGAAATTTTCAGGCAGGAATCTGTATTCAAATGAGATGTTAATTAAAAAATTGTTACATCCTTCTGTTTATTTTGGGAGAAGGGAAATATTGGTTCTTAAAGTTGCATTAAAATCCAGATAAAAACAGTTTTTATCTTTATGTGTCTTTGGGAAAAAAAATTCTACCTCAAGAAATTTCTTTAACAAAGAGAACATTATTTCAGACTCTAACATTTCTGTCTGCCTATTATCATTAGTCATAAGCTAAGCCCTGCACTAAATGTCTAGTGAGCACAGATAATGTTCATTTTGTCTGGAAGACAGGTTGCCGCCTGTCAAGGAGAGATGGAATAAATGACAGGTTTGGACTCTGTGCCTTGCAGGCATATTAGGCTAAGAAATCGCCAACATGATGAAAAATTATTTTGTCAAAAATTTGTAGGTCACCCATCATTGTCTAATGTATTCTGTGATTAATTGCTAGCATAGATCAGCATTATGTCTTTCCAGTGAATCGCTTAATTGTTGCCTGCTTCATGCTCTTAATGTAATGATGAGGCATCTGGTCCTTTCACATGTGCTTTTAAATGCCAGCTTTTGCATCCAGGTTACGGGAACTGTAGCGTTCAACTTAAAGAACTAGTTGAAATTAAAACTTCAGGGACGCTATCTCCTCTCTTTTTTTATGGGTGCATGCACGGTAGGCTGAGTGTTAGTGTTAATGTATGTAGATTTTATTTCTGATGAGTGATTATTTGACTGCTCATTTTACGAAGATTTATGGTGTGCTTTCTATCTCCTGACTGCAGTGCTACTCTTATCTTTAATAAAGGAGATGAGGACATTAATCAGCCATTGTCAGGACTCCTGACTAAGACATTAAATGTACTGTATGGGATAGGTAAACACGCTCCAGATCCTTCTCTACTCCACTAGATCAGGCAAAAAAACACTCATTATATTTATCATAATTTCACATCTGCTGTTTTTGAAGCAATGTACCATGAGGCCATAAACTGTATTACAACTGTGCATAAATTCTACTGATTTGTGGCTGGAGTAACTAATTCCTAAAGTACATTTTAGAAAAACAAGCAGTGAGCCCTGAAATTGCAATTCCATAAAGGCACTAAATTACTGACTGCAGAATCAAAAATTTGCTTGATGTGATTCTGCAGTGACCATTTTATAAAAAGTGACAGTGCGCCTGTGATTGAGTCAATAAAATAAGGACAAGTGAGCTGTACACGCCAACGAGATTAAAGAGAAAGGGAATGACAGAGGACAGACACAGGGGATATAAATAGAGGAAAGGGTAATGTTTTCCCCAAAATGGCTGTAGGATGTAACGATTAATAACAGTGATATTAATTTGTCAGTAATCATTTTGCTATTGCAAGTGGGGGGAGGACAATGTTTAATATCTCTGGTTTTCTCTTGGAAAAGAACAGTTCTTGCATAAACTGGAATGTGCTTCCTGTTTAAAAGGAAGGGGACACAAGTCTATTTGAAAGCAATAGTATTCACTTTTAAAAGGGCCTTCCATAAGCTCCAAAATTAAAATGCAGATGTCCCTTTTTGGGGTGTTAAAATGACTCCACAATTTGCATGGAGATAGATTGTCAGCTTTTGAATCATATATCCAAGCATGAAAAGTATGTTTGTGTTTGAAGTATGCTCATCTGCCCTTGCTATAAGATCTTAATCTACCTAGGGAAAAACCAGAAGTGAGGATATCCACTTATGAGAAGTAATAATAATGATAATAATAGCCAGTATTTATATACCACTTTAAGGTTTGCTAAATGCTTTATATATTATCTCATTTAATTTTCACAACAATCCTGTGAAGTAGGTACTACCATCATCAGTATATTACAGATTAAGATTAATGGAATGACTTGCCTAGAGTTACACAATAAGTACCTATCTAAGGCAGTATTTGAACTCAGATTTTTAAAGTTCAAAACCAAGAATGAACCTACTTTTAGAGACTCTGTACTTCATATGGTTTTCATGAAAACTGAAAGTACTTTTTACCCTTGAAAGAGTTTTTACTCTTGTAATCCCGAGGCCCCTCCCTGAAAATGAAATGTGCAAAGAGGCTTTGCAGCATGCATTTCTTGATGCTGGATGTATTCATGTGATTATTTATTGGTCCAAAGAATGCAACTAAAATAGTCTGAAGGAAGAGGGCTTCAGTGCTTGCTTGCTGAAACTCCATATCTCTTCTCTGCCATGATTTCATACACCTTTGTCATTATAGCTAGAAGAGCAATAAAGATGTCTTAGTTAAAATAAATATATGGAATATATAGAAAGGTAACCTGGCAGAGTAGATGTCAAAGGGGTCAGGAATACCTGGATTCAAGTCTCACATCTAGCACATATCAGCTGAATGACCTTGGTAAATCATTTATCCTCTCATTACCTTGGATATTTCTCTAAGACTATACTTTTTACACTAGAAGCCAGTCTCCATTGGTAGCAAGACTTCCCTCAGTGGTGATGTCCTATATCAACAAAAGAATAGTTCTCAATAGAAAGAAATCCACATTGTGTCCAAAACTCTGTGTTTGAAGAACAGCTCTTGTTGGGTTGTGTTGACGGGCCAAGATGAAGAGAAATGGCTAGACAAAATGTATATTTTCATGAATAATATAATCCCATCGGAATCTGTTAATCAGAGGTTCATATTACAGTATGTTAGCCTTTTCTTTGACCACAATCCTTGGTCAACAACTCATAATGCATATTGGGAGCCATTTACACTGTCTAGCAAGGATTCTATTCTCTACCCATAATATCAGGCCCAAAGATGGCCAGGTTCATAAGGCATCGTATAGTTTCTCTATAATGGTATCAATCTGTGCATCACAGTGCATTTCTTTCCCTGACATTATTACTTTACTGAAATTAAGCTTGAAACAATCTGATGTCAGATACTGTATATCTGCTTTTATTGCCAGCTTTCCTGAGCCCACCATATTGCTAGTGCTGCATCTCATTTTAGATAGGTTTAACCAGATATATATTCTCGAGTTTATTGAGAGTTGGATAGATTGCATTCCTCATTCTCAAAGAGCAGGCTGGTCCTTTCAGTGCATTTTATAGAACAAATGTAAATTCCCAGGCTGCAGTTGACAAAAATTCATGGTTCTTTTCTTAGCATCAAAAATAAATCCAGCATAGCATTGGGGATGAGTAAGTGCAGCCTAGTGGAGTAGGTTCTGGTTCACTCTTTCTGATTTAGCTTCAGTTTCAATGTACTTGAGAAAATCTGTAAAAGTTCAATTATTATAGGCTAGGAAAAAAAGATTTGCTCAAACAACAGAGCTACTGTACTTGAGAATGAATTGGAAGGACTCAATGAAATGCAAAGTACTTTCAGAGCTGAGGAAGTCTCTTTTCCCTGCATTCTCTTCTTTTTTCTCCAGTCCTCCACCCTCCCTCCACTCCCTACTCACTTTCCCCCATCATGTGAACTTGGCTACTTCCTGAAGCATTCCATAACAGTCAAATAAAATCCAAGCATTTAAAAAAATGCTGAATAGCTTTATTAAAATGCAACTGAAATTATTCTTGGAGTCACAGCTTTTTAGGAGCTGCGTGGTATTTACCCAGGGTTCTGTAATAGGTGAGCTGTAAAGATGGACTACCAAATAAGCCCTGTCTGTGATTTAGTTGATCTGTTTGTAAAGTTGTGCTTATTTCTACATGCCTCCTTCTCTAATATAGTCTGAGGGGGAGAACCTGAAAAGAAGTGCTTACAGCTCAAAATAAACAAAACATACTTAATCATAAAAAGAAACACTATAGCTGAAAAATATTATGTACTTTATCAACAAAATACACACTTCAAATGGTAAACTGCCTTCTTTAAAGGCCAGTAACACTTCCCTATAAACAAACAGATTTCCCTTACGTATGTACAATCAGTGATTTTTGTTGTTGTTGTTATTGTTTTTTCCCCTAGTCAAAACAAGAGTTTTCCTCTTACCATCCGTGGAAAAACGGGATTCTTTTGGAAATGTGAGCGGAGACAAAAGGAAAATCTGTGAAAAGATAGTTGCACGAGTGTGACCAGGAGCAGCCAAAATAAGTCTGTGCTTGTCATTTTTCTTCGAGCTTGTCAGCTTGCTGCTCCTACCGTTTCAGCAACAAGGGGATTGGTGCGATTGAGAAGAGTTAAGACTCGACATGATATCCAGCAGTGGCAATGTGATCAGTCTTTCTTAAAGAGGAAGGACTAGTCCCTTATAGTCACATTTAATCTTGTGTGTGTGTCTCCCTACTGAGCAACTCATAAATCAGATAAGATCTCACATGATCTCTGATTCAGTTTCTTTCCTTTCCTTTCCTTTCCTTTCCTTTCCTTTCCTTTCTTTCCTTTCTCTTTCCTTTCCTTTCCTCCTTTCCTTTCCTTTCTCCTTTCCTTTCCTTTCTGGCCTTTCCTTTCCTTTCTCCTTTCTTTCCTTTCTCCTTTCCTTTCCTTTCTCCTTTCCTTTCCTTTCTCCTTTCCTTTCCTTTCTCCTTTCCTTTCCTTTCTCTTTCCTTTCCTTCTCTTTCCTTTCTTTCTCCTTTCCTTTCCTTTCTCCTTTCCTTTCCTTTCTCCTTTCCTTTCCTTTCTCCTTTCCTTTCTTTCTCCTTTCCTTTCCTTTCTCCTTTCCTTTCCTTTCTCCTTTCCTTTCCTTTCTCCTTTCCTTTCCTTTCTCCTTTCCTTTCCTTTCTCCTTTCCTTTCCTTTCTCCTTTCCTTTCCTTTCTCCTTTCCTTTCCTTTCTCCTTTCCTTTCCTTTCTCCTTTCCTTTCCTTTCTCCTTTCCTTTCCTTTCTCCTTTCCTTTCCTTTCTCCTTTCCTTTCCTTTCTCTTTCCTTTCCTTTCTCCTTTCCTTTCCTTTCTCTTCTCCTTTCCTTTCCTTTCTCCTTTCCTTTCCTTTCCTTTCTCCTTTCCTTTCCTTTCTCCTTTCCTTCCTTCTCCTTTCCTTTCCTTTCTCCTTTTCCTTTCCTTTCTCCTTTCCTTCCTTCTCCTTTCCTTTCCTTTCTCCTTTCCTTTCCTTTCTCCTTTCCTTTCCTTTCTCCTTTCCTTTCTTTCTCCTTTCCTTTCCTTTCTCCTTTCCTTCCTCCTTTCCTTCCTTTCCTTTCCTTTCCTTTCCTTTCCTTTCCTTTCCTTCCTTTCCTTTCTTTCCTTTCCTTTCCTTTCCTTTCCTTTCCTTTCCTTTCCTTTCCTTTCTCCTTTCCTTCCTTCTCCTTTCCTTTCCTTTCCTTTCCCTTTCCCTTTCCTTTCCCTTTTCCTTTCCTTTCCCTTTTCCTTTCCTTTCCTTTTTCCTTTCCTTTCCTTTTTCCTTTTTCCTTTCCTTTCCTTTCCCTTTCCCTTTCCTTTCCCTTTCCCTTCCTTTCCCTTTTCCTTTCCTTTCTCCTTTCCTTTCCTTTCTCCTTTCCTTTCCTTTCTCCTTTCCTTTTCCTTTCCTTTCCTTTTTCCTTTTCTTTCCTTCCTTCTTTCCTTTCCTTTTTCCTTCCTTTCCTTTCCTTCCTCCCTTCCTTCCTTCCTCCTTCCTTCCTTCCTTCCTTCCTCCCTTCCTCCCTCCCTCCCTTCCTTCCTTCCTTCCTTCCTTCCTTCCTTCCTTCCTTCCTTCCTTCCTTCCTTCCTTCCTTCCTTCCTTCTTCCTCCTTCCTCCCTCCCTCCCTCCCTCTCTCTCTCTCTTCTCTCTCTCTCTCTTTCTTTCTTTCTTTCTTTCTTTCTTCTTTCTTTCTTTCTTTCTTCTTTCTTTCTTTCTTCTTTCTTTCTTTCTTTTTTCTTTCTTTCTTTTTTTCTTTCTTCTTGAAGGAAAGACACAGTAAGAGTCTGTCTCATAAATGTGTATATATGTTATTTGAGGTAATAGATTTGGAAGTAATTTTAGATTACTCTAATGCCCTCATTGATAGAAGAGGAAATTGAGAGAAATCAAGTGACTTTTCCAAGATCACACATATAGTGTAGTATGATGTTAAATTCAGGATATCTGTCCTGCCTACCAGCTTTGTGAACATGGAAAAATCACTTAACTCCTTGGTGTCCTCAGGCAATTCTCTATGATTTTAAGTTATAGAGGAATTATTATTGCAAAGAATTTCCACAATAGAAATTCCCTTTACTGAAAAAATCACAGATCTTAACCAAGAAAAAAAAAAGTCAGTCAAAAACTTATTGCTGTTCTTTGGTGATATATAACATATATATCACATATAAGTGTGATCTGTTGTTTGGTTATATAATAAGGCACAAAATCAATGAGCAAAATTCAAGACATTCAGCTCCAGATATTCAAATGGACTACTTATGATAGAAGAGTCTTCTAAGCTCATATTGGTCTAATCAGCAGCTGTTGGACACATCATACCTGCTCTGCAGGAAGGGAAGTCACTTCTCTGGAAAGAGTTAACAGCAACTGCCTGGAGACAACGTTCACTACAGGAAGAAGAATCTGTCTGAAAGATTTGAGTAGACACAGCAGATCTCTTCCAGAGAGCGATCCGGCAGCTTCTGGAGACGACAGCTCGCTACACTTGACCCTGAAACAGTAATGTCATTTTGGTCCTCTTTGAACACAAAGAACAACAGCCATATAATAATATAACTTAGTTGTATTGGCATATAGTAAACATTTAGTAAATATTCTGACTAACTGACTGACAGATATACCAACTCACATTTCTAAATTAGTGTTATCTTTAAAAATAGTCCTCTTGGAAACTATGTGATTGTTCTAAGGATGACTACATATGAAGCTAGATGCTTGAAATATCTTTAGATTTCTTTCTGACATTTATCTTAAAATTTATTTGATTCTTCTAGTCATTTTTCCCCCTTGGATCTCACCTATATATTTGTTTTCATATCGCTCATATATTTATTTGATTCAAGTGAATTCAAAAAATTTTGTTAAATACCTACTGTCTGCAGAACACTAGAGTAGGTCCTGTGAGACTTACCAAAATTTAAAGAAGACAAAAATCTTCTCTTAATGGCCTTTATAGTTTGGTAGAGGCATATCATATATGTACAAATAATTATAATACAAAATAATATGATAACTGCACCAGAGAGGCGTAGGCACACTACTGTGGAAGATTCAAAGTGGGTAGTGTCAACTGCTGGAATCGAATAAGTCTTCACAGGGGAGATAGAATTTGAGTTGAATTTTAAAGGCCAGGTAGGGGCTCGACAGGTAAAGTCGTGAGGGAGGAAATTTTTGGGCACAGCAAGCAGGATATGTCTGGAGATAAGAAATTGAAGAATATTTATCTGATTAGGACAGCTTGGCTAAACACATTATATGAAATAAAGATGGCACAGATTATAGAAGCCCTTGTATTCTAAATTGTATTACAACTATTGGTATACGAGTCATATCTTCTTTATAGACTGCAATTTTCCTAAGGTCAACTAATAATATTTCTATCTCCTCTAGTAAAAATCACAAAGAAAACAACTCAAATTTACATAACTCTTTACATTTATTTTTAAAATTTTAATTTATTATTTAAAATTAATTCTATAACATTTTTTTGACAGTACATATGCATGGGTAATTTTTTACAACACTTGCACTCCCTTCTGTTCCAAATTTTCCCCTCCTTCCCTCCACCCACTCCCCTAGATGGCAGGCATTTCCATACATGTTAAATATGTTATAGTATATCCTAGATACAATATATGTGTGCAGAACTGAATTTTTGTTTGTTTGTTTTTGCACAGGAAGAATTGGATTCAGAAGGTAAAAATGACCTGGGAAGAAAAACAAAAGTGTAAATAGTTTACACTCATTTCCCAGTGTTCCTTCTCTGGGTGTAGCTGATTCTGTCCATCATTGATCAATTGGATCTGAATTAGATCTTCTCTTTGTTGAAGATATGTCCACTTCCATCAGAATACATCCTCATACAGTATCATTGTTGAAGTGTACAGCGATCTTCTGGTTCTATTCATTTCACTCAGCACCAGTTCATGTAAGTCTCTCCAACCCTCTCTGTATTCATCCTGCTGGTCATTTCTTCCAGAACAATAATATTCCATAACCTTCATATACCATAATTTACCCAACATTCTCCAATTGATGGACATCCATTCATTTTCCAGTTTCTAGCCACTACAAAAAGGGCTGCCAACAAACATTTTGGCACATATAGGTCCTTTTCCCTTCTTTAGAATTTCTTTGGGACATAAGCCCAGTAGTAGAACTGCTGGATCAAAGGGTATGCACAGTTTGATAACTTTTTGGGCATAGTTCCAAATTGCTCTCCAGAATGGCTGGATTCTTTCACAGCTCCACCAGCAATGCATCAGTGTCCCAGTTTTCCCACATCCCCTCCAACATTCATCATTTTTTTTCCCTGTCATCTTAGCCAATTTGACACTCTTTATCTTTTTCAAAGTGACTTATGTACATCACCTCTTTTGTCTTTTTGAGTTAGGTGATTTTATGATCTCTATTTTATAGAATAAGTGAAATAATTAATGTAAAAATTTGTATTTTGCACCTCTCAAAGACTCAGAGAGGTAAAATTATCTATTTAGAAAGCCACATAGCTGGAAAGTTTCTGGGTGTGGGTGGGGTGAATGGGAACTTGGATCCTCTTGATTCTAAGTCCTAAGTTCAACAAACCACTGGTATCTTAGCTTAGTGTCTTTTACAAATTTAATGCTTGTTATAAACCAAACACACGTGTGTGCATATATTTAGAAACAAACAAGATTAGCTTCAATACATTATCATCATACCTTATTTTGTGACCAAAATTTTTTAAGCCATCCTGAGATTTCATTTGTGCAAAGAGAGCTGCACCTTCTTAGTTACTTAGTCTTGGAGAATTGCTTGGAGTAGAGAGGTCAAATTCAAGACCTGTAGATAGCAAAACTCCCCAATATGGCCAGAACCAGATTAAATCTAAATCTGAAGCTAAAAATAATCCTACTTATTATTGCTGTTACTATGGATAAATCATTTCACTTCTTTGGAGCTCAGTTTTAACATGAGTAAAAATGAAGGGGCCAACTTTGATAACTCTATGTATTCTTCTATCTCTGGTCCATGAATCCATGATCACAGATTGGTGTACTGCTATTGAATGAAGAATGACAGTTGGAAATATGAGAATGGGAAGTTTCAAGATTGGTTGTCATTATTTCTCTGATTCTATTGAAGATAAGAGATAGTTGGACCTAGTTGGCTCATAGTGGGATTTAAGTTATACATAAAGTGAATATGCTAAAAGTGAGGATTAATGCTCAGTAATTATTATGGCATCCCATTCTCTGAGGAGCTTAAAAGTAATATAGATTATTACCTATTAGGAATTATTTAAGTGTGGCAAAACTAGAAGAGGACATGGGTTTGACGGTCTCTCAAAAGCCCTTTTTTGCCTAAAGATTTCATGATGGTAAAGCAGTAGCAATAAAAAGGAGTCATTTCAATTAAAAAAATTGAGCCTCCTTTTAAATTTTCACTGAATCCACTTCAATGAATCAGGTGGCTATTGATACAACATCTTTTTAATGCTCGCACTAAATATTTCATATTTTAAAAGCATGTGGACTGGTTTCATTTAAATGAGAGTAACTTTCCTAATTTTTTTTTCTCTTTGACTCCCTTTTCCTTCTCTCCATATCAATGGAGCATCAAGGATGGAGAGACAAGTACTATGAAGTCTATACAGAGTGAATTTGAGACTGTATCCCATGTGTGATGAGTGAACAGGATGGCTGCACAGCTGAGGCGTTCATTTTGACTATCTTCACAATCAATACTGACTGCCTCAGCTGAATGAAGCGGGCAGTGATCTGCATTAATCACGAAGATGGCCAAAATGAATGGATAAGCACCATCATGCTTCATTTGTTTTGTTCTATGGCCATGGTCAAATCTAAGTAAGAAGCTTTTTTGAGTCACTAGAGTCTTGCAAATCCCAATGTCATGTAACAAATAAGGCATCAAAGGGTCAAGATGACAAAAAACAACAACCCAAAACAAACAGACAAATAAGTCCAAATGGTGACAAACATATTTAAGACCATTATTTGCATCTGTGCTTGTGATTTTCGTTTCATCTGAACCATCTCCTCCAGAGATGAGACGCTTTTTGCAACTGGGGCCTAAATTTTGAAAAAAAAGTTAATCAGTTTCTTATTAGCATATACCATTAGCTCTTGTAAAATGAGACAGGTAGATCTCTTCTCTGTAAATTAGCTCATTCCATTTCAACTATATGGCCAGCTATTTGGATATTTCTCTCTACTTGCTACTACTGTTCATTGCTGTTCAGGCTGCAAAATATAATAACTTCTAAGCAGTGTATAAAACAAAGTGCTCAATTCACTTTATTAAAATATCCAATAATAATTGATTTAAAGGCAATAAAATGTGTTCATTAGAGGGTTTATATTCAAGAAATATTGAAAGTATACCTAAAACTGTCACTTTTATTGTGAATGAACAGGATAATATAATTTGAAAAGAGTGTGATCATACTAAAGATTTGTCCTGCAGCATTATCTGATAGCTCGTAAAGTGCTGAAATTTAATATGATGCTTTCAGTCAGTTTAATTGAAATTTAATTGCCACTTTGGGCAGAAGGTTTAGATCTGATCAATAAAATATTAAAGATTTTGTGCTTTCTCTTGGAACTGTTCCTTTTGCCAATGCATCAAGAGAACCCTACATTTTCGGAAATATTTGTTTGTTATAGTTCACAAAGAACTCAATATCACTTTCTAATCTGAAAGTTTTAATGCATGCTTCAGATAAATAGTGGAAATAATAAAGCAATAGTTGATCCATTTAATTACAACATGATGAAAAAAGTAACGGTCACCTTCAGATTCATGAGAAAGGCATTAATGTAAAAGAGCAATAAATATTTGGAAATGTCAAACCTCAGAAAGACAGAGTCCAACATGAGCAGAGCAGTAAATCAGGCTCAGGGAAGGACCTTGAAAAAAAGATGGTTCTTTGGTATTTTAGAAATAATTACTAATACAAAAAGGGTAATGATGAAACTATAAATTACATTAAAAAGGGCCATTATAGGAGGATTGGTTTATAAAGCTGAGAGACGGTTCCTGAAAATTGTCTTGCTAGTTATTTCTACTTTTCATTTTATATTATTCAGGGCCCCCTCCCCCTCCAATTATCTGATTAATGGTAAACTAATTGATCGCTACTTTATAGTTCAAATATTGAAGCCAAGTTGGGTTTCTCCCTTTCAATGTAGTCATGGGACTTTCACTTTCATCTTGTGCTTAGGGAAAGTCATGGAGGTTTTCTTAATTTATTCTTTGTAACCCTTCTGAAGTGACTTCAGTCCAAGTGATGGCCCTTGTGATGTCATTCTTGACTTTAGTTTTTAACATGTCACTACATTGTAAAAAAAATCTCTAATGTTTCTGTGGCCTTGCCTACTCTGATCATTTTTTTCCCCCTAGTAGCTAGCCCTCATTGACTTGCTGAAGCTCGATGAGTATTCATGAATTCTTCATTATCCAGGCTTTCTTTTCAGTACCATGTGACTCTCTTTCCTGATAAGAATTTTAAAAAACAAATTTCTGTGATGGCCAAAAATATATCTCTATTAATATTTATCTATCTCTCCATCTGTCTAGTCATCTATCATCTATATATCCATCTGTCTATCTATCTACCTTTCTGTACCTATCTTTTCTTCTGTTTTCCAAGCTGGCTAATTGAATTTCCTTGGAACTTCCTCAGAATCCTTTCACTTAGAGATAACTTTTACTATCACTACAATTTAATAATACTTATAATTAATGGTGATGATAATGAAAGCAAATACACAGTCCAATTTAAAGTTTGCAAAGTACTTTGCATGTATTATCATTTGATTCTCATAACAATTCTGTGAAATAGTCTGTCATTATGCAGATAAGGAAACAAAGGTTGGGAGAATAAGAAATTTGACCAAGGTTACATAGCAATTAAGTATCAAAGGTAGGATTTTAACTCGGGACTTCCTTTCTCATAAGACCAACATTCTAGGCACTGTATCCAGCCTACTTCTATAACAGAAAGCTTCAAGATAGAGATGACATTTGAATTTGACTTTAAATTTTTGTAGACAGGGGACATTCCATTAAGATAGGAAGGAGCCTAACTAATAAAAAGCTGGCATTCCTTATTTGCACTGAATTCTTCTGTTATTCTTTGAAATTCTAAGGCTTTATTACCATTATGCTTAATGTGCTTAATCATTCTGGCTAGACTTGAACTAGCCTCATGATTTGAACTTATTGGGATGTTCTAGTACTTTCCAACGTCTCTCATTCACTTCTCAATCTGATCTCCAAGATTTTTTTTTTAATTTTGAGGTTATTTTCCTGAGTCCAGGCCCCAGGAAAAAATATGATAAATCACCATTAAATTACCATCTATTTAGTTTAACTTTGCAATATTCATGTGGTTTATGTCACGCTACTAGACATTGAATTTCAGGCAAAAAAAGAAAATAGGAGACATGGTCCCTACTTTCAAGAGGCTTATTATCTCAGGATTTGATAGCCACATATTTCGTGTCTTAGTCACAATCAGTATCTATTGAGCATCCTAAGTGTTCACGTTCAACAACAACAATAACAATAACAAAAAGAATGTCCAAGAAAGACAATGCTAGGAAGATCTGAGTTCCAGGAATGGATTTTGGTCTATAGTCCCAGAGATTAAAAAAAAAAAAGAGAGATGGATGTGCAAAATGGTGCCCTTTCTACACTGTGCTTAGGAGAAGATTGTTCTTTGATTTGTGACTATCATTTCTCTGAAAGGCTCTGGTATTGTCTGCAACTCAGAAGTGACCTAAAGCCTTATTTAAAGAGTAACTTCTCCTTCTTTATTGCAGGATACTAGTCTGGTCTTTAGACTACTATTTCTCAGTGTAGCTATCTGACAGGCTATGCTATTTGAAACACTTCTTTTGGAAATCTTGGGAATTTTTAACCATCCTGTTTTTAACCATCACAGTTCATTTCAAAACTATTAGAATTTTTCCTCTCTCCAGATTCATAGTTTAAGTAGGTCAGGGAGAACTTAAGGTGTGGAAATTCTTTCCATAGATACAGCTTGTCCCTTATTGTTTTGGAGAATTGACTGGGGCAATTCTCAGAGGTGAAAGGACTTGCCCATGGTTATAAAGCTAGGTTGTGGTATCATAGATTTAGAACTAGAAGTCATTTAATCCAACTGTCTAATTTTATAGAAAAAGTATATATGCTATTTGTGGTATATACATATATATTTTAAATATATATATATATATATATAACTTTTAGTATAAATTCATTAAAATTAAATGATTTATTTCAGAGATCATATGGCAGTCCTGGAATTTGAATTCAAGTTCTCTGATTCAGAACTTATGACTCAATTCCAAATTTGACCCTCTATCTATGATAATTAATTACATATTATATTCTGCTGTAATTCATTCTTTTCAAAGGTTTTGATTGTTCAAGATCCAGCTAAGTGGAACCTGCTTTTCTAGAGGCAGTTTGTGAATACTTTCAATTAGAATTTCATTTTCTATGTTTAGAAGTTCTGAGCAGTTCTCTTCTATTATTTTCTTCATTATGGCATTAAGGTTTTTTGTCCTATTTTTTTGTTCTTCTGCGATATCTATGGCAAAGCTTTTTTAGTTGTGAGTAGTGATCCCAATAGGGGTCATGTAACTAAATGTAGAGGTTGTGAAAAATTTGGCAATACTAAAAGGTATCAAATATTACACTAAAATTTAATTCTTAATGTAAAAATAAACAAGTACATTCATCTTTTTAGTCTGCAAATTTGCTTTTATCTTTAAAAATGTATGGTTATTCTTTTAAAATAAATTGATTTATTACTGGAAAATTTTTGATTTGTATACCTACTTTATATATCTATATACCCAGGATCATGTAAATTTTTTCAGGTGAAAAGAAGTCACAAGTAGAAAAATTTTAGGAAGTTGACCTATGGGATATCTATATGATCCTTAGATTGTCTGAATGCATGCTGATCAGTTTGTTTTGCCTGCATAGTAAACATTTTAAAAATATTATTAATTTTTGCTTTTCTTATAGACCATCCTTCACTTCCTTATATTTCCTGATCTATTGTTCTCTCTTGTTTCTTTGGTGAGGCTTGCCATTACAGATTCTAGTTTTTCTAGTCTGGTCATTATTTTTATTTTCAAAATATATGTATAGATACTTTTTAACATTCAACCTTGCAAAACCGTGTGTTTCAA
This sequence comes from Sminthopsis crassicaudata, assembly GCF_048593235.1. Lineage (NCBI taxonomy): Eukaryota > Metazoa > Chordata > Mammalia > Dasyuromorphia > Dasyuridae > Sminthopsis > Sminthopsis crassicaudata. The sequence continues at coordinate 115,727,362 of NC_133618.1, forward strand.
ATTTTCCAGCCCTCCCTTAGACAAGCAAATAATATGTTAAACATATACATTTCTTCTATACATATTTTCACATTTATCATGATCATTATTTTATTGTATAGCTTATAAATTCTGCTCTCTCATAATTCTCATTTCTCTTTTGAACCATTCAGTAATGATATGATGTGGTTCCACATTCTCCTCAAATCTCAGAGGGTCTTTTGTATTATTAAATGCAGGATTGTTATCTTTTATTTTTCAACATTTATTCATAGATGCCTGAAATCACTAAATCTGCAGATCACTTTTGTCTGTTGCTAAGATTATTTTTATTGCTTTATCTTTGTATATTCAAAGTCTTTGAGTTTTCTTCTTCCTGAAATTTTTGGTCAATTTAGTCTCTTTTTTTTTCCTTCCTAATTTGCCATGTCACATCATCTGACTCTCTATTCTCTTATTATGTTTTTCCTGGGGGTGAGATTTCAATGTGTTTCAGTCTCTCTTACCCTGGGAAATTCACAGACTAGATTTGTGCCATAACTGACTTGGGGGGGGTCAGTATTGGTTCCAGTTATGTTGTGTTTTTTCCTTCAGTACCTATATACACACATACACACAACAGTGTCCTGCATTGGTGTCTTGTCTTGATACTTTTATTCTGTAATTCTTTACTCCAACATGTCAGTTGAGAACTTTGCAGCATTGGTGCTACAAGGTTTCCCATCTGGGTTCCAGATTCTGCTGATGCTACAAGATTTATAGCCTTAGGCTGGCTTCTGCTCCTGAGAGATTGTAGAACCTGTTGGTTGATTTGTTTGTCTCAGGGAAAATTTCAATATCCTAGAGCTGAAGTCTTTGGGTTACTGAAAAGAGAAGAGAGAGCTAGAGTGAGAGATGGATTTTGTTGCCTGCCTTTGTTGTAAACTTATGTCTGCTAGTTCAGCCTTGCTACAAGTAATACTAGAGTTGTGGGAAGAATACTTAACTGATTTCAGAATCAGTGAATATCAGTTCGTGATTTTGGTTCGTTTGTTTTTACTTTCTCTTGATTTCTGGATGCCTATGATCATAAAGTCTGCCAAAACTGGTTTCTCTTTGGTGCATAATTTCTGTTTGGAAGAGATCTGAGAGTACCTGGAGATCAGAGACAATATCTAGTTTGCTATATGGTTGCTCACAGGACCAAGAAATCCTTTGCTCCTCTAGGATCTGTATTTCAATTGCCTTTTTTATTTTTATTTTCATGACTGGAAGCATTAGCATTTCTTTGATCTTCTAATGAGTCCTCATAGCATTTTGTTTGTAGCTCTCCTGAAATTTAATATCATAAATGGTAGATACCAATTTAATTCAATTAATTAAACTAGTATTTATCAAGTAACTATTGATTAAAACCCTATGATCAGTACTGGAGGAGATGAAAAAATAACTAAATGCCCCTTAAGGAGTTTCCATCCTGCTGAAGAAAAATAAATTATATTCATTTAGTGTTTTAAATTTTACAAAATACTTTTCTTGCAAAAACTTTATGAGACAAATGCTATGTCATTATTTTTTAAAATTTTGTGTTGTAAATATATATATATATGTATATATATATATATATATATGTATTTATGGAAATATATAGTAAATATGTATTTTTTTGCTATCACCTTTATTTTTAATGTATACACCTTATTTAAACCCTAGTCAATGAGTCATTCTTTAAAAACAAATTTTAAAAGATGGGGGAGTACTACAGTAAAATGGAATAACACATTTACTTAATCTGCAAATACAAACAAATTCGTACATACTCTTTCCATTCTCAAAGAAGAAAAGGAAATCTATATTCTCCAGGGCCATGTTTGACAATTATAATTGCAAAGAATTCATTTCTTGTTGTGGTTCATTTCATTTTCTTTCACATCTTTCACATATATATTATTTTCCTAGTTCTGCTTATTATATACTTCATCAGTTCATACAAGTCTTCTTATGGTTCCTTCCTTCCTTCCTTCCTTCCTTCCTTCCTTCCTTCCTTCCTTCCTTCCTTCCTTCCTTCCTTCCTTCCTTCCTTCCTTCCTTCCTTCCTTCCTTCCTTCCTTCCTTCCTTCCTTCCTTCCTTCCTTCCTTCCTTCCTTCTTTCCTTCCTTCCTTCCTTCCTTCCTTCCTTTCTCTTCTTTCTCTTCTTTCCCCTCTTCCTTTTCTTCTGCTTGATTAAATGTTCATTTTAGTTCAGCTTTGTGTCACAGTCATTTTTTGGGCCTCTTCCTTGTTTCTATGAAAGTACTTTCCTCGTGGTTATCACTAAACAAATATTTGCCTTTTTATTTTAAAATGTTTTAATATATTTTTAGCATAAACTACACTTCTTTCTGTACCTCTTTTAATGAATGTTTGTTGAAATTAATGATGCAGCAATACTTTTGCTTTGCTACATTCTAAAGAGATCAACAAGTAAGGAAAAGTATGCATTGGTCTAAAAATATTCTTTTTTAATGGTAGAAAATGTCAGGAAACTAAGAATGCTCATCAACTAAGGAATGGTTTAAAAAATGATATGTCTATAATGGGAAGCTATTCTATTACATATGAGAAATTAATGTATATATTAATATAAGAATCATAATATATTAATAGATAAGAAATTATGAAATTAAGAAATATAAGAAAAGTTTAAGAGAAACCCAGGAAGACTTGTATGAATTAATGATTAGTGAAGTAAGCAGAACCAGGAGAACAATTCCTCTTTTGCAACATCATAAAAAGGTAAACTCCCTTGAAAACTTAAGAATTCTCATCATTTCAATGACTATCCATCATATCCAGAGGGCTAGTGATGAAGAATGCTATTTCTTCTTGAAATACTTCCTGAAAACATTTCTGATTGAGAGGGGCTGGATTAAACATATAAATAGAGTTACATCTTTTTTAAAAAATAATGTCCAATATGGGAATTTGCTTTGCTTATTGATGAATATTTGATGATTTTCTTTTCATTATAGCAAGAAGGTGGGAAGAAGACAAAATAAATGCTTCTAATTGAAAAAATAAAGTTTAATCTAAAAATGAAATGAATAAACCCATTTAGTCTAGTTGAACTGCAAAGAAACAATAATAGTAATATTTGCTCAAATTCATATAACATAGCTAGTTTACAAATTTATTTTCTTCACAACAATCCTTTAGATGGGAAGCACAAATATTATAATTCTTATTTCATGGATCAGGAATCTAAGTTCCAGAAAGATAAAATGAGCTGCATATTGTCATGTCTAGTATTATAACTGGTGCTAAAATTTAGTTTTCCAGACATAAGGCCCTTTTGCTCATCCCACCGAATCAGCTGGTAAACTGTATCCTAACATTTTACCATTGATGCTATTATGTTTCCATGAATATTAAGAAATTCAAAAAACTAGCATCTATTCTTGGTCTTTAAAATGATAGAAAAATGATTGGGTTAGGAATTAGAATGCCTAAATTCTAGATCTGATTTTGTCACAAATTAGCTCATTGAGTTACTTTAAGTCAATCACAACCTCTCTCTGCTCCAGTTTCTATATCTATAGAATGAAGATGTTAAACCATATTACCTAATTATCATTTTGCACTTCTATATTTTTAATTTTCTACTTCTGCCTTTTAAGTTAACTTGGAACTTAAAATATGCTTATTAATTCATTAATTTATTAATTCACTCAGCAAACATTTATTAAAAGATTTTAGTATATAAAAGACATTTGCTAGATGCTAGGGATACAAAGATTTATATAACAGATCTTCTTTTCAGGGATCTTTTGAAATAAGAGAGGAATGAAGACAAATGTATGAATCTATTTGAAACATGCAAAATGAGATGAATATAAAATGTGGGTAGGTCTGGGGAAAATATTATGAGAAATTTGAGATTACTTTTATCCTACTGAGATGGGGTAATGTTAATTAAAGCATCAGGTTTTGGCAACTAATATGGATGGAATAAAGTATGGAACTTTACCAGGTAGAGGTAAAAGGGAATCCATTTTTAGAATTGGCAATGGTGTGAGAAACAGAATGGAGACAGGAAGCATTATAAAAGAACAAGAGGTAAGAATTCTTTAATCCCTTTTTGAAGTGAGAAGTTTGTCATTTTATGGAATTATATAGTGGCTAGTCATTGAATGACTGAAAAATCTGCCATGCCACTAGTTGGCACTTTCAAAATTAGACACAATTCTCTAAACAATCAATTAACTTTTTAGTCAATTAATGCAGGAGATAGCTTTGGGAAGCATTAACATTGTGAATCAAGAAAAGTTTCAGCTATATAAGAACCTTGTTTTGGGAAGGGAGATATTCTTTTCCTGGAAGGAAGAAGTGCCACTTCCTTCTTTTTCATTATTTAAAAGAACTTACCTTATAGCTACTTACTCAATAGGATACATCACATGTAGCAGAATGTGCTCGGGAATAAAGATATAAGATAGGTTAAGCTTTGTAAGTAAAGCATGATTTAGCTCTGATTATTGAGAGGAATTACAAAGAGGAATAAAAGCTGGAAGCCCAGCTGAACAATGTGACCAGCATGGATACTGAATCTATATAAAGCAGCCCAAGAACATTATGGAAAAGAAAAGTGCATGTTGGAGATAAAAATTGCTTTGACCACATATATTCTCCAAAGATTTACTTCTCTATATGTTTCTCACTCCTCCCACTGATGATGATGTATATGTTTTGGGGAGAGTATCTAACAGCTTTATGGTAGGGAATTGTTTTTATAAGTATTGTTTGTGTCATACTATTTTAGTGAAGGTCTTTGCTTTGAGTTAGTTGTATGCTTTGACTGATTATTAAAGATAAATGGTGGGGAATAAGATGAAAAATTTATCCAAAAAAGAATGTTATCATAATAGTCTAGGAAATAGAAGTAGGAGCTTAAACAAAGGAAGCTATAATGGGAGTTGGGAAGAAGGAATGCATATCAGAGACTATGGAGGTAGAATTGAAAGGCTTTGTCATCTAGTCACATAAATGAGGTTTTAGATAAGGAAGATTCAAATATGATAATCATGAAGCTATATTATTTAGGAATATAGAAACATTAATAGAGGAGTCAGAAGAAGAGATAGTTTTGGTTGTTGTGGATGGGTTTTTGGCAAATTATAATGAGTTTGGTTTTGGATATAATAATTACAATTCTGTTGTCTAGCCTCCAAAAATTGGAGTGAATACTATGTTGTCACGTGAATCCCACAACACCACAGAGCCTCTATTTGAAAAGTTAGAACTTCTTCTAATCTCCATAGATAATTGGAGGTTGCTGTTCCAATGGATCTGTGATATCATTTATATGATATTGTCTTCAATAATGTCAACTTTATTTGGTATGGTATGGTATTTATTTATGTGGATATAGTACGGTATATGGTATGTGCCTCTATGTAGAGTCATTATATAAGTAAAAAAAATTGTAATAGCCATCAGCAACATCTGAACAATGGAAAATGTTGCATATAAGACTTACCTAGAATATTTCTGCACATCATTTTATCATTTGGTAGAGCAAAGTATTGACTAAGTCTACAAAGTATGACAACTATTCATCCACAATTATGTTATATAATAATTACAGAATGGTTTGCTTTATCATAATCACAGATTATGATCTTGTTTTATAAAATGGGGAGAGTCTGAAATTCTCTGGAAGTATATTTTGATAGTTATTGGGGCTGATCAATTTATCTCTTAACATGGTTCTATAGAATAGATTGAATAGTGACTCCTAACTTTTTTCAAATGCTGCATGCTACATGATTTATAATTCTTCTGTATGATGTTTTCTGATTCAAGTTATTAAAACTATTTCCTCCTTGAAATTGTTTTTTATTATGATCAGAGTGTGATTAATAGATTGAGAGAGTCTCAATGTAAGAAAAGTGAACTGCAAGTATTATCTCTGAAATATAATATTCATGTGACCCTGGTTAAGACACTTGATCTCAATGCCCACATAACTCTCTGAGATTACAAATTGTAGAAAAGGTGGTAATCTGAGTTGATAAAGGAAATTACTTACTATGCATTCTCTATATAAATGAAAGCACAGCTTCAGTTAAAATGTTTTTTTTTCCTGTTTTTTTTGTTTCCCTGGTTAAGTATTATTACTTTCTTGTAAGATATAATGTCCTTGATGAAAGGAACCATTTTGGCTTTTTTGAATTTGGGTTTTAATATTTAACACAATCCACTACATGTTGTGGGTACTTAAATGTCTCTTGCTATCAAATTCTTGAATCCATATCTTACTTTACTGATGATGAGAAATAGATTAGGCAGAACCAAATTATGATGCCAATATCAACTTTTAACATGTTTAATTCTGGACAGCCCTTCAAGTATCAGGGAACTTCCTGAGGGTAAGCAAATCTGTATCTGTCAACATCTCTTACTAATGTCAAATACTTTTGTGAATTAAACCAAAATAGGACAGTCATCTGGATATTCTTTACTCATTTGGTATTTGATATCGGTATTTATCAATATATTGGTATTTAGTAATACCTATTTGAGCTTTAGTAATGTGTGATGTACTGTATTATGTTCCAAAGGCAAATTATAAGTCATGAAGCATGTTATTGAAGATTAAATCTGAGAATAAATTCAATAAAGTTCCGGTCAGGAACTTGTTGTCAACAAAAAGTATTAGAGATGCCATGGTATTGTTACAATGAATATTCTTAACAGCCATGAATAAGGATTTAAAAACACCTGAAAAGTCTGCTCCTGTTTCTTCAGCTTTTGAGAGGAAAAATTTATGCAAATCATCAAACAATACATTCCTGCATAGCATTTACCTGGAAATGCTATCAAGTCCTAGAAATTTCCTGCTATCTCTGATTCTAATTCTTGTGACAATTCCTCCAAAATTTGAGGTGAGTATCATGTTGTTATATGAATCCCACAACACCACGGAGGCTTCTATTTGAAAAGTTAGAACTTTATCTTATCTCCATAAAAAGTTGGAAGTGAATGTTCCAATGGATCTGTTTTACCATCCATTGCCTTCAACAATGCAGATCACAGTACATTTTAAACCTGCTCATCCTATGTGACATTTTCATGACCCTCCACAAATTTACCACAGGGCATTCATGCAAAATAAATGGGAACCTTCTTCAATTTCTCCTTCCATTGTGGAGACCTGACCAATGGAGCACATCATTTTTTTGCATTCTTTCTTAATTTATAGTACTTTCTCATCTTTTTTTTTTCTTTTCTTTTTAGTCAGGTGATACAGTGGATAAAGTGCTAGACTCAAAGCCAAGAAGAATTAAGTTTATCTCCCACCTCAGACACTTACTATCTGTGACCCTAAGTAAAAGTCACACTCAAAACTTCAGTTTGTGTGTGTGTGTGTGTGTGTGTGTGTGTGTGTGTGTTTTAAAGTGTAATAATGGTGACTTCAACAAACTTATGTGTTATGCTTCATAAACCCTAAAGCATTATATGAATATAATAATAATTATTATAATAATGTTAGGCATACATTTTCAGTATCCTTCATACCATTTCAAATAGTCTCTATTTACTAGAGTTCAAGACATTTAGGATCTATATGATATGTGACAACTCTTGATAGACCATAATAATCTAAAACTTCTCCTAGATCTCCCTGCTTCATGAGGTATTATTTCTTCATCATTTCTTCATTTCTTCATCTGTTTTCCCCTGTTTTACTCACATGTCATATTTATTTCATTGTTTAAAAAGAACTGAATGTAGAATAGAGCAGCACATATCAGGGTTACTAGTGGAACTACTCTCCAGTATTAAAGGAAGATTGTCCACTATTTTTTCCATAGAATTTCATAACATGAATGCCACAGACTTTTTTGGAGGAAATAAAGAATTTGTAATGACTTGATTAATCAGGAAAACTCAACATAATTATTTCCTTTAAGGAATTTTTTGATGAAATGGATAGAAGAATGGGAAGAAGAAAATATTTTCTTGGCTTTGAAGTCTGATCTAAGACTGTTCAATGGTTTCCCCATCAAACATAAGATATATTCTCTTCTTATCTCCAAAGAATGTAAGGAATTTGAATAGTAAATGGTTTTATCTCAGTACTGAAAAAAGGAATAAATTGCTCACTTAATAAATTGTCACACCATGAGGGGACTATTCAGTAAATTACCTTTTCCCTTGCTCTAAATGATATTAAATGGTAAATGGGACTAACTGGAAGAGTTCATGCTTCTTTGATCTATGGAACTGAAAAGGCACTGTAGTTTTCTGAGAATAGGGCAGCATTATATCTAGCCTTTTATTGAGTTCTTGAAATCCCATGTAGAAGGTAGTATTATTTCCCCCCCCCACCTTGAAATCATAAAAAGATACAAGAATTTTTTTTAATTGAGAAAGCTATAACTAAATATTCTAAAAGGAGAGTTCATTTTATCTTTCCTTTCTGCTCTGCAAAGTACTGTCATATGCAGAGAATATTTCCTCTATGCTAACCTGCTTTATTTTCCATTCAAATTGGGCTTATATTTAAATGTAGCGAGCTGTCGTCTCCAGAAGCTGCCGGATCGCTCTCTGGGAAGAGATCTGCTGTGTCTACTACAATCTTTCAGACAGATTCTTCTTCCTGTAATGAACCGTTGTCTCCAGGCAGTTGCTGTTAACTCTTGTCCTTAGAAGTGACTTCCCTTCCTGCAGAGAGCCCCGTCAGGCCTGATGTAATGCAGAGAGTCTTCTTCTTTCTCTGAGAGTCCTCTCTTTTATTCTCCCAGAGAATGGGCGTGGGATAATGCAAGGGCTTCTGGGAAGAACCACCCCAGCCAATGAGCTTGCCCCCTCTATCAAGTCAACCTGAGTTCTCACCTTGTAATTGTCCAGAAAACCTCAGTTCTCACTTAGTAATCCTAACATCTCCCCCTTTCTTTTGATTTAGAACATAGGACAGTCATGACCTTGAAACATAAATCCATCAATATGGGAAGTATTACAGATAATTACATAAATTACATAAGCACATAGTAACATAGTAACGTAACACATGCTAGAAGTATATAACATAATCATAAATTGAAAATTTATAAATGTCCATAAGTCCATTGTCCATTAGTCTCATCTTGTGTGAGGAAGTCCAATGATTCCTGCTGGTTTTTAAAGTTCTTTAACAGTCTTCTTATTATCCATGCTCTTTCAGTGTCAGATGTTTCTTAGATCTTCTCCTTTATTTTGAGGCCTTTCTCTTTTTCTGTCTCTCTCTGATGGACAAGGCGAATATGACTCGTTGGCACCCATCTGATTCCTTCTCCTGCTGAAGAAATACAAGCAAACCCTCTCCCCCAGGCAGTTAACCTATCTGGTCCCTTCCATTCACCACTTTCTGGATCTCTCCACATCACCTGGCGATTATCTAAGGACAGTGGAGCTGCTCGCACTGGACACTGCCCTTCTGGTGGGTTATAAAACCTGTCTGCCGGAGCCAGTGCATCTTTGTCAAAAATTAGAAAATTAATGGTATAGAGAACTAAATTTAGAAGTTCCCTAGGGCTACCCGCGGCTCCCCCTTTCTTTTGTTTTTGGAGGAGTGTCTTAATATCTCTGTTTCTTCTCTCTACTATTGCCTGCCCTTGAGGATTAAAGGGTATGCCCGTGGTATGTAAAATCTTATACTGTGCACAAAAGTGTGTAAAATGTTTGGACGTATATGCAGGTCCATTGTCTGTTTTTATTGCTTGTGGCACCCCATAATTGCAAAAGCCTGTATAAGGAATTCAGTGACCACTCGGGCTGTCTCTTTTGCTGCTGGCATTGCAAATGTGAATCCTGAAAAGGTGTCTACCACGACATGAATAAAAGATAGACGACCAAAAGATTTATAATGGGTCACATCCATTTGCCAGATTTCATTGGGTCTCAAACCACGAGGATTCTTCCCTGGAGGGAGTGTAGGAGCATGGAAAGGAAGACAAGCTGTACAGCTTTTTACTATGCTCCTAGCTTCCTCTCTTGTGATTCCAAATTGTAAACGTAAAGCTCGAGCAGCCTGATGATATTTAGAATGAGATTCTTGTGCTTCCTGAAATAAAGGACTACTGGCTAACATGGTTAGAAGGCTATCTGCCTTTGAATTTCCATCAAAAATGGGACCTGGAAGTCCACTATGTGAGTGGACATGCAAGATATAAATCTTGCCTGGATGTTTTCTCACTTGCTCTTGAAGTTCCTTAAAGAGCTGATAAATATTGGAGGCTGCAAATTTTATTTGGGCTGTGGCAATTCTTTGTACTACACCTACTGAATAGGCTGAATCAGTAATTATATTTACGTCTCCTGGGTAATAAGTGAGAGCTAGCATGATAGCAAATAATTCATTCTGTTGAGTGGATTGAAAAGGAGTCCTGATTACTCTCTTTATGGTTAAATCATGAGAGTATATGGCACAAATATTTTCTTTGGAGGCATCTGTAAAGATTGTTGGTCCTTTAAGAGGAACCTTAGAAACCTTTTCTTCAAAAATCCATCGCCAATTATGTAGTAGCCGGGTAATCTTTAATGGAGATCCATGTGCAAAATTTGGAGCGGTGGCTAATAAAATTTGCCATTCTGGGATGGTCTCACAGCATACATTAATCTGTGCGTTAGTATAGAATGTGTATATTTTTTCAGGACTTATCCCAGATAATTGTGTTACTCTCTTAATAGCCTTTAATAAAATCCTAGCCACAAGCACTGGGTAAGGTGTAAGGCTTTGTTCTGGTTGTGCTGGGAGGTTCACCCACTCAATCACTCTGTCTCCTTGGTGAAGGACTGCTGTGGGTGCCTCTTTTGTAGCAAAAACTGATATTTCCAAGGGTTTTTGAGTGACTCTTTCAACCACGTTGGATAAAGCCAGTTCAACTTCTCTCAAAGCCTTTTGTGCTTCTTTTGTAAGCTGGCGTGGTGAATTTAAAGCACTGTCTCCCCTTAAAATATCATATAGAGGTTGTAGTTGATTGGTAGTTAAGCCTAACACTGGACGCATCCATTGGATATCTCCTATTAATTTTTGAAAGTCATTTAAGGTGTTCAACTTCTCTGTTCTTAAAGAAAGCTTTTGTACTGTAAGCACCTTAGGATATACTTCATATCCTAAATATTGAAAAGGAGCATGTCTTTGAATTTTTTCTGTAGCTATATGCAGTTTGTAGTACTTTAATGTTTCCATGGTCCTTTGTAGACATGCCTCTAACATTTGTTCCTCAGGTGCACATCCCAAAATATCATCCATATAATGTAACAATATTACTTTTGGAAAGGCTTTTCTTACTGGAGCAAGAGCAGCTGCAACATACATTTGGCACATAGTAGGGCTGTTTTTCATTCCCTGTGGCAAAACTGTCCATTCATATCTTTTATAAGGCTCAGCCAAATTAACACTAGGCACTGAAAAAGCAAATCTTTTCATATCCTCCTTATCTAGAGGGATAGAATAGAAACAATCCTTAATGTCTATAACCCATAGAGGCCATTCTCTTGGCAACTGAGTAGGAGATGGAAGTCCAGGCTGAAGAGTTCCCATAGTTTCCATCTGTTCATTTACTCTTCTTAGATCAGTTATCATCCTCCATTTTCCAGATTTCTTTTTCACCACAAATACTGGGGAATTCCAAGGACTTAGAGAAGGCCGCAAGTGTCCTTGGTCAAGTTGTTCTTGCACTATGTCTAATAAGGCCTGAATTTTATCACTTCTTAAGGGCCACTGTTCTACCCACACTGGTGAATCAGTCTTCCACTGAATAGGAACTGGTGAAAGTGCAGGTAGGCCTTCAACAGCAGCCCTGCCTAAAAAGCCGAAGTGCTTATTTGTAATCCTATCTGCTGTAAAATGTCTCTTCCCCACAGATTGATGAGGATTTTTTCAACCACAAAAGGAGTAAAAGCTCCTGTTTCTCCTTCAAATACCCATCTCAAAGGCCTAGCACTAACTTCTGCTGCTATTGATCCTCCCACCCCAGACATATAGGTGTCTGCTTTAATCTTTGGCCAGTGACCGGGCCAATTGGCACCTCTAATAACTGTACGATCAGCCCCACGTTGGGCGCCAATTGTAGCGAGCTGTCGTCTCCAGAAGCTGCCGGATCGCTCTCTGGGAAGAGATCTGCTGTGTCTACTACAATCTTTCAGACAGATTCTTCTTCCTGTAATGAACCGTTGTCTCCAGGCAGTTGCTGTTAACTCTTGTCCTTAGAAGTGACTTCCCTTCCTGCAGAGAGCCCCGTCAGGCCTGATGTAATGCAGAGAGTCTTCTTCTTTCTCTGAGAGTCCTCTCTTTTATTCTCCCAGAGAATGGGCGTGGGATAATGCAAGGGCTTCTGGGAAGAACCACCCCAGCCAATGAGCTTGCCCCCTCTATCAAGTCAACCTGAGTTCTCACCTTGTAATTGTCCAGAAAACCTCAGTTCTCACTTAGTAATCCTAACATTTAAATATCATTTGGGCCTCCAAAATATATTGCTTTGTTCACACAGTTGATGTATCAAATATAAGACATGGGATTTTAGAAGAGATTACCTTCTAGTTTTGTAACTAGATCTAAACTTCAAGTTTTTGGCTAGCAGCAGATGAGAAACAAATGTAGGATTAGAGGATTTATAATTGGGTGGGTCTTTTCAAGCATTATTTTGAGTTTTGTCAAAATTATTCCTGGGAGTACTAGAAAACCTAAGTCACCTCCAGAGGATTCAAAGTTTATGTGGTCCTCCTCATGATGCATGGAGAAAGTGCTAGACTTGGAATCAGAGGAACTGGGTACAAATTTTGACTATTCCAATAATCATTTATGTGACCTTGGAGATGTGAATGTGCTGTTTATAAAAATGCCTTCTTTAGCATCATTTGGAGAAGTCATGCCCTTCTTCCCTAAGGTCATCTCTTTTAGTGAAATAAGGGCACACAGATCTGTTACTAACAAAGTGGAGATCAATACAATTGACAGAGATACTCCTGAACTGATGTTTCACATTTAGTGAGACTCTGCAAAATGAAAAGAGATAGGATCATGATTGAAGCACAAAAAATTATTTCTATGTAGCAGCAAGAAAAATGTTGTTTTTTTTAAAAATTTTACAGCTGACTACTCTTGTGTCCATGGGCAAACCCCTTGACTTTTTTCAGTTTCAGTTTCTTCATCTGTAAAATGGGGATTAATATAACATCTGTAAAATTTACTGGCAGTTAAAAGGCAGCATGGATAGAGTGCCTGGGCGAGAGTCAATCAGCCTGAGACACTAGCTGAGTGACCTTGGGCAAATCACTTAAGCCTGTTTGTCTCAGTTTCCTCATCTGTAAAATGAACTGGAGGAGGAAATGGCAAACCATTCCATTATGTTTACCAAGAAAACTCCAAATGGGGACACAAAAAGTCAGCCATGACTTAAATGACTGAATAATAACAATAAATACTTACCTCAGAAGATCATTGTGACCATTGTATGAAAATAATTTTTCTAAAACTTAGAGTGCTACAGAAATGCCATTCATAATTTTCATTGTGTGATTTATCAATTTTTAGCTTCCTTATGTTTGATACCTTCTATTATCATTTTTTATATTTCAAGTTTTGAAGAACCAAAAGAAAATGAAGCAGGTAGTTTGATTTCAATGAAAAACTGATCTTGTGAAAGTAATTAGAATATTTAAAAATTTAAGTGTTTCCTCTTGTTGCTCTTCTATTTCTGACTCATGATTCCTTCTCCTGTTCTCTTTCCCTTATGTCTCTTAAGAAATCTCAAGTTCAATTTCCATTTCTTTCTTCTTCTTAATTTTACAGTGCAACTAAAATCCTCTTCAGGTATTAAGGGGCTCCTCTTCTTGTTCATTAACTAAGAAACATGATTTTTAAAGATGATAAAAGCCATTTTTTTTTGTTCTGTAACTTTGCAGTTTTCTCATTCTAAGAATATATTTTTCATCTGAAAGCCATGAGAACTAATGTCAGTTTTTTCTTGGCCCTGATAACATGGGATTAAAATTATTTCTTCAAATAGTTTTCTATTTTTCTCTCTTTTCCTAATTTATCACAAGCACATATTCCACGAGAAGTTGGCAGGGGAAAAAAGATTTCTAGCTGATAGACAACACCTCTACCTTGTGGAAGATTCATTGCCACACACATTTTGAATCTGCTGACAAGAAACTTGGAGCACAAGTAATCAGAACCCTCACAAGATTGATTTTTGTCCCCTTATAACATATGACATGGAGGATATGTGTCTGTATGTGGGGTGGACTGGAAGGGGTAAAATTTAATCTCCCAAACTAATCTTAGGCTTTTAGAAGCCATCTTTTCCATATTAAAAAATCACTGTATACTGACCCCACCACCCTTTTCCTTTTTCTAACTTTATTAATTAGCAGATCCTTACAATTAGTATTGTAGCTTGGAATAAAATTCTCCTCTAAGATGACTGCCATAGTGAGCACCATCATTTTAATGGCTGCCAAAGTTTAAGCCAAATCATATTCGCTGCTCACTTAAAAAAAAAGTATTGCAAACCAAATGCAAATGGATTCCTGTCTAAGGTTTGTAAGAAATGCTTAAAGTCAACTTGTCATAAGGAAGAAATGGAATCTATTACCTGTGCTATTCTAGAAAAAGATGTAGAAAAAAAGAGAAGAATCCTGAGATTTATCTGATGTTTGGATGATATATGGGTATATAAAATCTTAAGTAATACAGATAATGTCACACAATATTGCAACATATATTTTCAGTTGAACATTATAAGACAATAAGGCATAAATGGAAATTAAAGGGGAAAATCTGAATGGTTGTCAGGGAACACTTTTTCATTCAGAGAATCATAAACATATGGAATGGTGTGTCAGGCAAAGTTTCTGAGATAAGAATATTGGAGTAATTACAAAATGGATTTATATTCTGTGGAATGAAGTGCAGATAATAGAAAAGAGCTTCAAGTCAAATGATTTTTAACCACCCCCCAAAAAAATCTCATGAAAATGCATTTCACAAGTTTTATCTAATATTTTGAAGCATTAGAAAGGGAGAGACATTTAATGCTTTTTGTTAACTCTGTCTTTACCAAAATCAAGTATTATAAAAAACAGCTAGGAGCATGGACAGAAGGCATAGGAAACCTTTAAACAAAGTGAATGTATTTATTCAAGTCTGTAAACCTGATTGGTGGATTTATCACCTGAGAAATGTTCAAAGACATTTGACCATATATAAGAATCAAGAGAAGAGGACTAGAGGCTTTTAAAAGCCCCGTGACAAGAAGTAAGAGGATCTTGGAAATTGTCAAAAATATTTAATTTCCCTCTTAAGTAGACAAAATTCCAAAAGAATAAACTCAAAGGAATGGTACAAATTATTCTTATTATAGTGGAATTATACAGTGTGGAAAACCTTACTTAGAATAAATGGGTCATTGGATAGAAATTGGACATTTTTTTGTTGTTCAGAACTATTTTTAGTTATAATATTTGATCTGTATGTGAAAAATGTCAGAAGAAATCAATACAAAAGTCGATTTCTAAAAACTTCAAAAGGAACAGTCAGTATAGTTTAATAAACAAAAACTACTCTCAAATAAATTGAATCTTCTATGACACAGGGATAAACCTGAGAAAAGCAGAAAATAATAGTTTGATTTCAGTTTTTTGTTTCTATTTGTTTTTGTTCATCAATAAACTTGTTGGAATACAAATTAAACAACTGAATATAAGATTGGATTAGGGTCAGGTGAGGCCATAGTTATAATGTTCAAAAGTTTATTAAGGACATGAGTCAGATCAATAAAGCCCCTTTATTAACCCATCAGAGGTAGTCTGGGACCTGACAAAATTGAAAACTTCTCATTAAGTCAATTGTTTTGAATGATGGAACGTAGAGCTGACACACTGAATCTATGTAGTTCTCTTGTTATTCTGTCATGTTTGACTCTGTGACACCATGCAAGGTTTTCTTGGCAAAAATAATGGAATGGCTTGCCATTTTCTTCCCCATCTCATTTTATAGATGAGGAAACTGAGGCAAACAGTGTTAAGTGATTTGCTTAGGATCATATAGTTAATAAGTGTCTGAGGCTGGATTTGAACTTGGGAAGATGAGTCTTCCTGACTTTGGACCATTACTCTCTAGAGCTTTCCATGGTTTTTTGGGCAAATATATTAGAGTAATTTACTTTTTTATTCTCTATCTCATTTTATATTATATTCCAGAAGGTTGAGGAACTGAGGCAAACAGGTTAAATGACTTGCTCAGAGTTACACAGTTACTCAATATCTGAGGCCAGATTCGAATTCATGAAGATGAGCCTTGCTGATTTCAGGTCCATAGACTATAATATCAAGCTGCCTCACCAATAACTCTAAGCTATGGTAAAAACTTAAATTGCCAACATGGTTATGGAAACCAAATATGAATATCAATTCTTTTGTTTTGATTATAAAAAGCTCATAGCAAAGTAGCTCTTGGTTTAGAAAATGACTGAATAAACTGTAGAACATGTATACAATGGAATATACTTGGACTGTAAGTAATAATGACTATGAAGAATTCAGAGAAACAGGGAAAACTTGTATTAACTAATATAGAGAAGATAAAGTAAGCTCAAGAGGAAAAGATACACAATTAGCCACAGTAAATTAATTGATGATGTAGTAAGGGTAGAACATAAGCCCTAAATATTGGGCAGAGTGTTGCTTCCTAAAAGGTGATCTAGCCTCCCAATTAGTGGCTTTCCAACTTAAGAATGTTGTGCTAATTTTAACAAGTTCCTACCTTGGCCCATGTTCCTTTAGATTCAATCTAGGATTTTAAAATGTTAGAAAGCTCATTTGAATACAGTGTTTCATAAGCGACACAGAGTTGGCTCATTAAGTTTGCTTACCCCTAGAGTTTACTCCAAGAAAAGCTCCAAAAATAGCCTAACTATGCAGCTTATTTCTTATGAAGTCTCCCAATAAAAGAGATCAAGAGCTTAAAGAGATTTTAGGCAGAGGGAACCTGCCCAAAATCAATCACATTTCATATATGATATTCAAAGTCATCTTTTGATTCTAGAGTCAATGTTCTTTTCACTGTACCACTCTGAATCTTTCCTCCATTTCACATGATATTAAAAAATACTCAAATTATACTTTAATGTATATAACCCAACTCTCAACCCACTTGAGTGGGAATTGGTTATATCCAGACCCCCTGTACTCCCCTTGTGCAGGATCTGGGTTACATATAGATTTGCCACATTAAAAAAGAAAGGGGAAAATATACTATTAGTAGTTCCAAGAAGCTTCATAGTGTTCAGCCAGAACAGTTACTACCATCCTGACAATTCCTATGCTGACTATCCAGTTAAGAACTAAATACATATATTTGTTTCTTTCAAGGAAATGGATGCTTCCAAAAGTCACTGACAAGAGTGCTTGTTTTTCCCCAGTATCGAAGTGTAGTGAGACTGTATCTTCCCCACTTTTAAGACCCATTAATTATTCCATCTGAAGAATCGTAGTCAAGAACCCTTTCAGCCTTCTCTCTAGCAACTTCCTGACTTTTAGACCAATTGGGATTCTGTATTATCTCTATTTCTTCTCTGACTGGGCACAGCTTTCCTGGTGTCCAACAAAGGCAGGACATTCTCCATCAGTCAGTAGCTACTAATTATCAGTCACTAGTTATAGCAAAAGAGCCAAAGATGGTCCCTAACATCTATATGTATATCAAAAAATGTAACCTTCCTCCTGAACCCAGGATATTTTCTTTATTGTATGCCATGTTGTAGTTAATCTGTCTGGAAGTCTTGTGCATCTCCTTTCCCACCAACTAGACCAGTCTATTTTTAAGGGAGCCCTAATCAGTATAAAAATTTAGAATTCCTTCATTTTATTTCTCAGTATTTCCTGAAAATATTTGGTGTACTGGTCTAGAGAATAAGAAAAACCCAAAGGAAAGATGTGTTCATTAAGTTGACTATTGAAAAATCTGTGCTGATATCTTCCTGGCTTTCCTCAGAACCAATAGTAGATGAAGCCTCTGAATAGATTTTTGAAGTGACAGAACCCACAAACTTTCTGAGTATAAAATATCTTGGAAGGACTTCAGGAAGGTCTGTCTCAACTGGGGACAGGGAGACGTGGTCCAGTGCAGTTACTGGTAGGAAGGTGCAGGGTGGAGAGGCCTGATGTGGGGAATCTAGCAGGAGGATCTTTTCCCAACTATAGCAGAATTGGCTACTTTGTCCTGGTTCAGAAGATCAGTGGATCAGCAGACTTATTGTGAGACCTCTAATGCAACTACAGAAGGCAAATGGTGAGCCTGTGAACCATAACAGGCAGGACTTGATATCAATATATCAATAATATTGATATTTTTGTTTCAATAAAACATTTATTTTTAAAATTAAGTACTAGTGAAACTAAGAGATAATATATTTGAACTATAGAAATGAATGAATTGCAAGGGATCAAAATGTCCAGAAGAGGGTAACCTATATTTCATTTCATATGAGGATCTGAGGTGACTTGAAGAGAATACAGTTTTAATAAGGTCAAATACTATAACTCGTCCAGACATTTCCCAAATGACAGATTTTCCCTCAATTTGGACATTTTTGCTACTATTAAAAGAACAGTTTAAAATATTTTTATACATATATGTTCTTTCCCCCAATCTTTTGAATTCCTTGGGATACAGACTTAGTCATGATATTGTTGGGTCAAAAAATCTGCAGTTTTATAACTCTTTGTTCATTGTTCCAAATTATATTCCAGAATGGTGAGACTAGTTCACAACTCCAGCAGTGTGTAAAAGCTTTTGGTTTCATGTACTCAAAATTAACCATTTTATTTCCTATGATCTTCTCTGTTTAAAAACATTCATTTTGAGCTTTTCTTGGCTTATGGTATGAGGTCTTAGTCTCTCCCTAGTTTCTTCCAAACTGCTTTCTAGTTTTCTAGCAATTTTTGTCAAATGTCAGCTGAGTCTTTTCCCCAAAAGCTTGAGTCTCTGGATTTATCAAACACTGAATTAGTATAACTATGCACTATTACATGTTGTGTATATAATGTATCCCACTGGTGCTAAGTACTTTTTAAGAATATTATTTTATCTTCATAACAATCCTGTGGGATAGGCGTTATTATTGTATTTATTTTACAATTGAGTAAACTGAGATAATAAGGTGTACAATAATTTGCCCAAGGTCACATAGGTAGTAAGTATCTGAGGATATATTTGAACTCAGGACTTCCTGACTTCCACTGCATCACCAACTGTCTTTGCAATTGAGGTTAATTACCCAGTGCTAAATGTGGAGACTTTTTTTTTTTTAATGGGGTAAAGCAACCATAGGAAGCATGTAGAGATAATAAAAAAAATTTTGAAAACTGTTAAATATTGAAGGAACTTTTACATTGTTTATAGAGCTTTTAAACAACAGACTTAACACTTATCTATGCAAAATCAGATAAATATGGTAAAAGACAGAATAGTACTACTTAGCCAATAAAGATATTTGTCTTTAAGAACCTATGATTTTACTTATTGATGCATATATATATATATACATACATACATACATATATATATATATATATATATATATATATATATATATATATATATGGTTGAATCACATGAATGATTTTCAAATAAGACTATGAATCCTTTCTACTTAAAGTGTTTGCCCACATTTATAAAATTATTTTATAATTGTTTGTAACTTATCTTCTACTTCTTTAATATTTTTTGGGGGGGAGAATATTTTTAAAAAGAATTTAGATCCCAAGTTGCTGTCTTGAGGAGGGAGAAAAAAATTTAGAACCCCAATCTTACAAAGTTGCATGTTGAAAGCTACCTTTACATATATCTGGAAAAATAACATACTATTGAGAAAACAACAATAGCAACAACAACAACAACAGAATGGATTTTTAATGAGAGTTTTTTGGCATCAGCCATATGCCAATAGGGAAATGATTTGAGGCATTGTCTTTTCCAGTTTGATTTTTTCCAAATCAGTCAAAAAAATTAAATATTCACCCCCCCCAAATTTATAAGAATGTAATTTCACAATTTGCCCAGAAAAATAAAGATAGGAATTAAAATAAAAACACATTCTAAGACAATCCTGATGTCTTGCTTGATTTACATTTTGTAAGAAAAAGATGCATTTTACTAGAAAGTTATAATCAAAAATCTCAATAACAGCCAAGATCTCTGAGCCTATATTTCTTTATAAACTTTCAATTTATACACACATTATGCTGTCAAAAACAATAGAATCAGTTATGTTTAAGTTTCTGACTTTGTGGAAGCATGATGTGGTTGGACATTTTACAAAGCTCATGTAAGAAAACAGAACTGGACCTGAAGTCATAAGAAATAGATTCAAATACTGATTCTCACATTTAATAATTCTGTGGTCTTGGCCAAATCATAAACTTTGTATATGAGTTGTTCCATCTGTAAAATGGAAATGATAATATTCACACTCATAACCAAATATTGTTTCAAAGAAAATTCTTTGAAAATTTTAAAGAACTCTACAAATGTTAAACATGATTATGGCATCAATCCACAAATCAGATTAATTTTATTTATAATTTAAATTGTTACTTTGTTGCTCTAATATTACATAATAAGATAGTTATATGAATTCACCCATCAATCCATTCAAAGCAAGATGGTAAATAAAGTTATAATGACAGTGGGAATGTTTAAGTGAAAAGAAGTGATCCATAGCTCTCTCCTATGATGGAATTAATGTCATAAATGGAGCTGTCTTCTCTAACAACTGTGGTGTCTTTTCCTAGTAATTGACCAACCTTTATTCTGTACATACTATATTTTTGATATATGCATTATAATTTTATTTTTTTAATTATGCTATAGTGCCATTTACCTTGACACCTTGATGATTGATTGGTGTGGACACTCTCTCTACCAGTACATCTCCTAGACTAATCCTACTTTCTTGTCCTACAGGATTCTTGTCCATATTTTCCAAAAATTCTCTATATAAAAACTACCCAGCATGGTGAATATCTCTGCTGACTAGTATAAAAATAACTGGGAAGAAGCAGTAATATAACCTAATAGATTTGAAATCAGTTTCAAATGTTTACTTTTAATTCCCCTATGTCTCTAGACTATTACTAAAGGATCAAGAATCATTGATTTGATGAATTTAGTTAGTTATTCCTTGATTATTATATAAATTAATTGTTTACTTATGAATGTGTGTTCAGTGATTTTTTTTCTGAAAAATAATTATATAGACATGAAAAAACACCAATCAAGCATTTTAAAATGTGTAGGAAGAGAAAAAATGAAAAAGGGGTTTCATGAATATAATAATTTATTATATTTTATTACATATATTTTCTCTTTCTTTTTTTAAATCATTGTATATATATATATATATATATATTACATATCTTTCTTTTAAAAATAACATTGTATGCAGTTTCTATAGTTGTCTTCAATTTTCTCCTTCAAATCTTAGAATGTTCATTTTTTAAATTAAAAATAAAAGGAAAATATTTTTAAATTAAAAAAAATTTCATACTACAAAGAGGAATTTTTCAGAAGTCAAACTACTTATATTCTTCTTATTATTTTTGTCACTTTCAAGAAGTAATTGAACATATCTTGTCATCTATTTCCTCAATAACAAAAAGTAATTGTTTTATCTAGATCAAGACCTCTCAGTGTGGTCTGAGGACCTCTGGGGATTCCTAAGACCTTTATAAGTGGTCCTCAAAATTAAAACTATTTTCTTAAGAATTCTAAGTCATTGCCTCTTAAAATATTTCTCCCTTTTCTAATTACATATCTATATTAACCTGGCTTTTCTTCATCTATTTCAACCAAAATAACATATCACAATAGATTAAATATAGAGATATGAGAATACAACTGTCTTTAATTAAGTTAGACATTAAGAATATCTGAGGAAGAGGCAGAGCAAAGTTAGTGAAAAGTAGACATGTCTTAGAGCTCTTCTTGGCTTCCCTTATATCAATACCAGATCAAACCTCTGAACACATTTTGGAGTGACAGAATCCACAAATATCTAGAGTATACCAAATTTCCAGAATATTTTGCTGGAATATATCAAGATATTTTGCTGGAAAATATCAAGATATTTTGGAAGAACTTCAGGAAATGTTTGTCTCTAATGGGCAGGGGGTGGGAATATAGCTCACAGTAGGCATAGCACAGCAGAGCACAGCACAGTGCAGGGAGACTCAGAGTGGAGAGGCTTCCATATGCTGGCAGAATGTAGTGGTAAGCGCTTAGCCAAAATACAGCAGTATTCGCCACTCTGTCCTGGTTCAGAAGGCAGTAAATCAGCAAACTATCTATGAGACCTCCAATACAACTACAGAAGGCAAATAATGAGTCCTTGAACCCTAGCATAACAAGCAGGACTTAGCCACATTCACCCAGCATGAAAAAGAGTGGCAGCACTGTCCCCAAGGTATTGTAAAGCCTGGGACACTCATACATTGCTGGTGGAATTGTGAATACATCCAGCCATTCTGGAGAGCATTTTGGAACTATGCTTAAAAAGTTATCAAACTGGGCATATCCTTTGATCCAGCAGTGTTACTACTGGGCTTATATCCCAAAGAGATTTTAAAAAAGGGAAAGGGACCTGTATGTGCAAGAATGTTTGTGGCAGCCCTGTAGAGGAAATTTCTAACAATCTCCCCTTTGCCCTAAGAGCAGACCCTCAATATTTAAAAATGGGCAAAAAACAAAAAGAGCTTTGGCCACAGGTAGCTTTTGTGGAGGCAAGGAAGAAGAGACTTTAAACTCTGAGGACATCAAAGTCAAAATATCTCCAGTTGAAGCCTCAAAGAGTGATGTAAGTTGGTTTTCATCTCACAAATTTTGCTTGGAAGAATTCCAAAAGGATATTAAAAGAGAGTTAGAAGAAAAATGGGGAAAAGAAATGAGAGCTCTGGAAAAGGAAACATAGAAACTGAAGAAAATCACTCCTTAAAAATAGTTTTGATGAAATGGAAAAAAAGAACAGCTCCTTGAAAAATATAATTTGTAAAATAGAAAAAATCCAATGAACAAAACAACTCATTTAAAAGTTCAATTGGCCAAATTTTGGAAAAGGAAATAAAAAAGCTAATTGAAGGAAAATTTTACTAAAAATTAGAAGTGAAAAAATAAAAGTGAATGACTTAATGACACATCAAGAATCAGTCAACACAAACCCAAAGACCCCAGCTTTTGGGATAAAAACTCATTGTTTGACAAAAATTTCTGGGAAAATTGGAAATCAGTATGGCAGAAACTAGGCATTGAAGCACACTTAGTACAACACACCAAGATAAGGTCAAAATGGGTTCATGACCTAGGCATAAAGAATGAGATTATAAATAAATTAGAAGAACATAGGATAGTTTACCTCTCAGACCTGTGGAAGAGGAAGGAATTTATGACCAAAGAAGAACTAGAGATCATTATTGATCACAAAATAGATAATTTTGATTATATCAAATTGAAAAGTTTTTATACAAACAAAACCAATGCAGACAAGATTAGAAGGGAAGCAATAAACTGGGAAAACATTTTTACAATCAAAGGTTCTGATAAAGGCCCCATTTCCAAAATACATAGAGAATTGACTCTAATTTATCTAATCAAGCCATTCACCAGTTGATAAATGGTCAAAGGATATGAACAGACAATTCTCAGATTAATAAATTGAAACTATTTCTAGCCATGAAAAGATGCTCCAAATCATTATTAATCAAAGAAATGCAAATTAAGACAACTCTGAGATACCACTATATACCTCTTAGATTGGCTAGAATGACAGGGAAAGGTAATGCAGAATGTTGGAGGGGATATGGGAAAACTGGGACACTGATACATTGCTGGTGGAATTGTGAATATATCCAGCCAATCTGGAGAGCATTTTGGAACTATGCTCAAAAAATTATCCAAGTGTGCATACCCTTTGACCAAGCAGTGTTACTACTGGACTTATATCCCAAAGAGATTTTAAAGAAGGGAAAGGGACATGTATGTGCAAGAATGTTTGTGGCAGCTCTCTTTGTAGTGTCCAGAAACTGGAAATTGAGTGGATGCCCATCATTTGGAGAATGTCTGAATAAATTGTGGTATATGAATATTATGGAATATTATTGTTCTGTAAGAAATGACCAGCAAGATGATTTCAGAAAGGCCTGGAGAGACTTACATGAAGTGATGCTGAGTGAAATGAGCAGGACCAGGAGATCATTATGTACTTCAACAACAATACTATGTAATGATCAATTTTGATGGACGTGACCTTCTTCAACAATGAGATGAACCAAATCAGTTCCAATAGAGCAGTAATGAACTGAGCCAACTACAGCCAGCAAAAGAACTCTTGGAGATGACTATGAACCACTACATAAAATTCCCAATCCCTCTATTTTTGTCCTCCTGCATTTTTGATTTCCTTCACAGGCTAATTGTACACTATTTTAAGTCCGATTCTTTTTGTACAGCAAAATAACTGTTGGACATGTATACATATATTGTATTTAACTTATACTTTCACATATTTAACATGTATTGGTCAACCTGTCACCTGGGGAAAGGGGTTGGGAGGAGGAGAGGAAAAATTTGAACAAAAGGTTTTTCAACTGTCAGTGCTGAAAAATTACCCGAGTATATCTTGTAAATAAAAAGCTATTAAAAAATCAGTCAAACAAAACCAAAAAAAGAAGAAATAGAAGAAAATGTAAAATATCTTATTGGAAAAGCAGCTGATGTAGAAAATAGATACAAGAGAGACAATCTAAGAATTATTGGACTACCTAAAAATCATGATGGAAAAAAAGCCTAGATAACACCTTTCAAAAAATCATCAAGGAAAACTGCCCTGATATCCTGGAACCTGATGGTAAAATAGCCATTGAAATAATCCAGTGATCACCTCCTGAAGAGCAACCCCAAAATGAAAACTCCAATAAATACAAATTCTAGTATTATCAGAACAAGAAAAAAATACTGCAAGCAGCCAGAAAGAAACAATTCAAACATCAAGGAGCCACAATCAGAATTATCCAGGACCTAGCTGCTTCCACTTTAAAAGATTAAAGAGCTTCCAGAGGGCAAAGGAACTTGGACTACGGCCAAGAATCAACTATCCAGCAAAATTAAATATTATCTTCCAGGGAAAAGATGGACATTCAATGAAATAAGAGATTTTCCTTTATTTTTTATGAAAATACCAGAACTGAACAGAAAATCTGACCTTCAAACACAGAACTCAAGCGAAGAATAAAAAGGTAGAAAAGAAAAGAAAAAAATATATTTAAAAAAGTTAAAATGTTTACATCTCTTTATGGGAAGATGATATGTTTAACTCGAGAATTGTATTTTTGTTGGAGTATTCTCAGAAGGTGTAGATATAAATTGACTTTGCTGTAATCATATAAAAAAGAGATAGGGAAAAAAGAGGTATGGGGTGGAAAAGGAATTGTACTGGAAGAAGAGGGAAGGGGCGATAAAATAGGATAAATTACATCACATGAAAAGGCAAAAAAGGGAAAGAAGGGGAGGGGATGAGCATTGTATGAATCTTAATCTCATCAGATTTAGCTCAAAGAAAGAATATCAGGTGTATTGAATTTAATATAGAAACTTGTCTCATCCTACAGGAAAGTAGAAGAAGGAAGAGGAAAAGAAAGGGAGAGGTAATAGAGGGGAGAACAGAATTAAAAGGGGAACAGAGTTTAAGAAAGGGGGGAAAGGGGGTTGTAAAAGGATAAGGCAGAGTGATGGAGGTGGTGGTCAGAAGGAAATCACTGGTGAGGAGGGAAAAGGGGAAAGGAAAGAGAAAAGGATAACTTGGGGGAAATAAGACATTGGGAAAAACAGAGTTAGCAATTTTAAATATGAATGTAAATGGGATGAATTTTCACATAAAATGAAAACAGACAGTAGACTGGATTAAAAGCCAGAATCCCACAAGAAACACATTTTTAAAAAGTGATATATACAGAATAAATGTAAAAGATTGGAACAGAATCTATATGCTTCAGCTGAAATAAAAAAAAAAAAGCAGAGGTAGTGATCCTTATATCCTGATCGCAGATAAAACAAAAAAGCATAAATAAATCTAATTAAAGGAGATAAGGAACGAAATTACATCTTGCTAAAATGTACTATAGACCATGAAATAATATCAGTACTAAACTAAATGCAATACTAAAACTAAACGTACCAAATGGTAAAGCATCCAAGTTTCTAGAGAAATTAAAAGCCTGCAAGAAGAAATATACAGCAAAATTGTACTACTGGGGGATTTTAACTTTGCTCCATCAGAACTAGATAAACCACAAAACAAACAAGAAAGAAACTACGGAGATATATAGATTTAGCAAAGTTAAGTATGGTAGACCTTTGGAAAAAACTGAATGGGGCCAGAAAGGAATAATTTTTTTTTTTGTTGGCACTATATGGAACCTACACAAAACTGACCATGTATTAGGGCATAGAAACTTAAAAATCACATGCAGAAAAGCAGAAATAGTAAAATTATCTTTTTCAGATCATTATACAATAAAAATTACATGTAATAAAAAGCCAAGGGAAAATAGATTAATTAGAATAGATTAATTAGAAATTAAATAATCTAATCCTAAAAAGTAAGTGGGTGAAACAAAAAATCATAGAAATTATTGATAATTTCATCTAAGAGAATGACAATAATGAGACGACATACCAGAATTTATGGGATGCAGCCAAAGCAGTTTTTAGGGGATATTTTATATTTCTAGATGCTTACTTGAATATAATAGAGAAAGAGAAGATCAATGAATTGGATACATAACTAAAAAAAAGAACAAATTAACACTCCTCAGTTAAATATCAAATTCAAAATTCTGAAAATAAAAGATTAATAAAATTCAAAGTAAGAGAACTATTGAATTAATAAACAAAACAAAGAATTGGTTTTCTGAAAAAAAACAAAATAGATAATTTGATTAGAAAAAGTAAAGAAGAAAATCAAATTGCTAATATCAAAAATGAAAAGAGTGAACTTTCCACCAATGAAGAGGAAATTAGAACAATGGTTAGGATCTATTTTGCTCAACTATATGCCAATAAATCTTATGATCTAAGTGAAATGTATGAATACTTACAAAAATATAGATTGCCCAGATTAACAAGGAGGAAATAAATTACTTAAATAATCCTATTTTAGAAAAAGAAACTGAACAAGCTATTCATCAACCCCCTAAAAAAATTTCCAAAGCCAGATGCATTTACAAGTTAATTCTACCAAACATTTAAAGAACAATTAATTCCAATACTATATAAACTATTTGAAAAACAAGGAAAGAAGGTGCCACATCAAATTCCTTTTATGACACAGAGATGGTGCTGATAGCTAAACTAGATAGGTTGAAAACAGAGAAAAACTATAGATCAATTTCCCAATGAATATTGATGCAAAAATCTTAATAAAATATTAGCAATGAGATTACAGAAAGTAATTTCCAGGATATTACACTATGACTAAATAGGAGTGCAAGGCTACTTCAATATTTGGAAAAGTATTAGTATAATAGACAATATCAATAACCAAACTAACAAAAGTCATATGATTATCTTAATAGATGCAGAAAAAGCTTTTGATAAAATTCAACAGCCATTCCTGTTAAAAAAAAAACACTAGAGAGTACAGGAATAAATGAACTTTTCCTTAAAATGATTAGCAGCATCTATTTAAAACCATCAGCAAGTGTTATATGTAATCAGGACAAACTGGAACCATTCCCAATAAGATCAGGAGGAAAACAAGGCTGCCCACTATCACCATTACTATTCAATATTGAATTAGAAATGTTAGCTTTAGCAATAGAAAGAGAGATTAAAGGGATTAGAGTAGGTCATGAGCAAATCAAATTATGATTTTTTGCCGATGATATGATAGTATACTTAGAGAACCCTAGAAAATCAATTAAAAAACTCCCAGAAACAATTCATAACTTTTGCAAAATAGCAGGATACAAAATAAGTTTACATGAATCATTTGCATTTTTATATATCACCAACAAAGTCCAGCAGCAAGAGATACAAAGAGAAATTCCATTCAAAATAATTGTTGATAATATAAAATATTTGGGAATCTATCTGCCAAGGGAAAGTCACGAACTATTCTGATGAACATTCTGATGAATGTTACTCTTTTTAACAATGAGATGATTGATACCATTTCCAATGATCTGGTGATGAAGAGAGCCATCTACATGCAGAGAGGATGGTGGAAACTGAATGTGGATCATAACATAACATTCTCACTCTTTTTTGTTGTTGTTCACTTGCATTTTGTTTTCTTACTCATTTACTTTCCTTTTTGATCTGACTTTTCTTGCACAGCAAGAGAATTGTATAAATATGTTTATACATATTGGATTTAACAAATATTTTAACATATATAACATATATTGGATTGCTTGCCTTCTAAGGGAGTGGGTAGGAGGAAGAAGGGGAAAAATCTGACACACAAGGCTATGTAAGGGTCAATATTGAAAAATTATCCATGCTTATGTTTTGAAAATAAAAAAAAAACTTTAAGAAAAAGATAAAAAATTTCAATGGACTTGATGTAAAAATGCAAATGAAGGTGGCCTAGCTGTACCATATCTAAAACCATCCTATGAAGCAGTAGTTCAATCAAACCTATCTGGCACTGGCTAAGAAATAAAATAGTTTATCAGTAGAATAGGTTAATTTCACAAGACACAATAGTCAATGAATATAATAATCTATTGTTTGATAAACCCAAAGACACCAGCTTCTGGATAAGAATTCACTATTTTCCAAAAGTTGCTGGGAAAATTGGAAATTATTATGGTAGAAATTAGTTATTGACCCACACCCAACAATCTTTATCAAGATGAGATCAAAGTAGATTCAGACATAAAGTTTAGACATAAAGAATGATATTATAGGGCAGCTAGGTGGCGCAGTGGATAGAGCACCAGCCTTGAATTCAGGAGGACCCAAGTTCAAATCTGGTCTCAGACACTTAACACTTCGTAGCTGTGTGACTCTAGGCAAGTCACTTAACCTGAGCCCTAGGAGAAAAAAAAAAAGAAGAATGATATTATAAGCAAATTAAAAGAACAGAGGATAGTGTACCTCTCAGATCTGTGAATTATCACCTAAAAGTGATACTATACTAAGATTGCATTATCTTCTCTCACTGGAGGTGCATCTTTTTATACTGTTCAATACCATGTTTGCACTAATGAGGTATTACACATGCTGGAAAACAAATTATCTGAAGAAAAGTATTTTTTTTTGGTAAAAAAATAAAGAAAACATTTCTCAAGTAAAAAAACAAAAAGAGTGATACTATAAGCAAATTAGAGGAACTAAGGATAATTTATCTCTCAGATCTGTGGAAAAGGAAAGAATTTATGGCCAAAGAAGAACTAGAGTACAGTATGAAATGTACAATGGACGATTTTGATTATATTAAATTAAAAATATTTCATACAAACAAAATCAATGCAGACATGATTAGAAGGGAAGGAGGAAACTGGGAAAAATATTTACATCCAAGAGTTCCTGATAAAGTCCTCATTTATAAAATATATAGAGAATTGACTCAATTTTATAGGAATACAAGCCATTCTCCAATTGATATGAACAGACAATTTTCAGATAAAAAATTCCATTTCTAGTTATATGAAAAAATACTCTAAATCACTATTGATAAGATAAATGCAAATTAAGACAACTCTGATGTTTTCTGAGGGACATTATTTCTCAGACTGACTAAGATGACAGGAAACAATAATCATGAACTTAGGAGGGGACAAGGGAAAACTGGGACACTAATACATTGTTGGTGGAGTTGTGAATTGCTCCAACCATTCAGGAAGACAATTTGAAAATATGCCCAGAGGGATATCAAACTGTATATACCTTTTGATCTAGCAGTGCCCCTACTGGGCCTGTATCCAAAAGAGATCATAAAAAATGGAAAAGGATCCACATGTACAAAAACATTTGTAGTAACTCTTTTTGTAGTGGCAAGTAATTGGAAGCTTAGTGGATGTCCATCAGCTGGAGAATGGCTGAATAAATTATGATATATGAATGTTATGGAATATTGTTTGTAGGAAACAATCAGCAGGATGATTTCAGAGAGGCCTGGAGAGACTTACACGAACTGATACTAAGTAAAATGAGCAGAACCAAGACATCATTGTACATGGCAACAAGAAGATTTGCAATGATCAATTCTGGTGGACATGACTCTTCTCAACAATGAGATAATTCAGGCCAATTTCAATGATCTTTTTTTTTTTTTTTTAACATTTTCTCATTTTCTCTTCTTTATATATATATAATTATAACTTTTTATTGACAGTACATATGCATGGGTAATTTTTTACAACATTATCCCTTGCACTTACTTGTGTTCCAATTTTTCCCTTCCCTCCCTCCACCCCCTTCCCTAGATGGTAGGCAGTCTTATACATGTTAAATATGTCATAGTATATCCTAGATACAATATATGTGTGCAGAACCAAATTTCTTATTGCACAGGAAGAATTGGATTCAGAAGGTAAAAATAACCTTGGAAGGAAAACAAAAATGCAAACAGTTTACACTCATTTCTTAGTGTTCCTTCGTTGGGTGTAGCTGATTCTGTCCATCATTGATCAATAATATTCCATAACATTAATATACCACAATTTACCCAACCATTCTCCAATTCATGGGTATCCATTCATTTTCCAGTTTCTAGCCACTACAAAAAGGGCTGCCACAAACATTTTGGAATATACAGGTCCCTTTCCCTTCTTTAGTATTTCTTTGGGATATAAGCCTAGTAGTAGCACTGCTGGATCAAAGGGTATACACTATTTGATAACTTTTGGGGCGTAATACCAGATTCCTCTTCAGAATGGTTGGATTCATTCACAACTCTACCAACAATGCATCAGTGTCCCAGTTTTCCCACATCTGTGCCAACATTCATCATTATTTTTTCCTGTCATCTTAGCCAATATGACAGGTGTGTAGTGGTATCTCAGAGTTGTCTTAATTTGCATTTCTCTTATCAATAGTGATTTGGAACACTCTTTCATGTGAGTGGAAATAGTTTAAATTTCATTATCTGAAAATTGTTCATATCCTTTGACCATTTATCAATTGGAGAATGGCTTGATTTCTTATAAATTAGAGTCAATTCTCTATATATTTTGGAAATGAGGCCTTTATCAGAACCTTTAACTGTAAAAATATTTTCCCAGTTTGTTGCTTCCCTTCTAATTTTGTTTGTATCAGTTTTGTTTGTATAAAAGCTTTTTAATTTAATGTAATCAAAATTTTCGATTTTGTGATCAATAATGATCTCTAGTTCTTCTTTGGTCACAAATTACTTCCTCCTCCACAAGTCTGAAAGGTAAACTACCCTATATTCCTCTAATTTATTTGTGATCTTGTTCTTTATGCCTAAATCATGGACCCATTTGATCTTATCTTGGTATGTAGTGTTAAGTGTGGGTCCAAGCCTAATTTTTGCCATACTAATTTCCAGTTTTCCCAGCAGTGTTTGTCAAATAATGAATTCTTATCCCCAAAATTGGGATCTTTGGGTTTGTCAAACACTAGATTGCTATAGTTATTGAATATTTTGTCTTGTGAACCTAACTTAGTCCACTGATCAACTAATCTATTTCTTAGCCAATAACAAATGATTTTGGTGACTGCTGCTTTATAATATAATGTTAGATCAGGTACATCTAGGCCACCTTTATTTGATTATTTTTTCATTAGTTCCTTTGAAAATCTTGACCGTTTGTTCTTCCAGATGAATTTTGTTGTTATTTTTCTTGGGTCATTAAAATAATTTCTTGGGAGTCTGATTGGTATAGCACTAAATAAATAGATTAGTTTAGGGAGTATGCTTATCTTTATTATATTTGGTCGGCCTATCCAAGAGAACTTAATATTTTTCCAATTATTTAAATCTGACTTTATTGTGTAGAAAGTATATTATAATTTTGCTCATATAATTCCTGACTTTCTGTTCGTAGATGGATTTCCAAATATTTTATGCTATGGACAGTTATTTTGAATGGAATTTCTCTTTGTATCTCTTGCTGTTGGATTTTTTGGGTGATGTATAAAAATGATGAGGATTTATATGGATTTATTTTGTATCCTGCAACTTTGCTAAAATTATGAATAATTTCTAATAGCTTTTTAGTAGAATCTCTGGGGTTCTCTAAGTATACCATTATATCATCTGCAAAGAGCAATAATTTGGTTTCCTTGTTACCTATTCTAATTCCTTTAATCTCTTTCTTGACTCTTATTGCCATGGCTAGCATTCCTAATACAATATTGAATAGTATTGGTGATAGTAGGCAACCTTGTTCCACTCCTGAGCTTACTGGGAAAGGTTCCAGTTTATCCCCATTTCATATGATGCTTACTGACGGTTTTAAATAGATGCTACTGATTTTTTTTGTATTAATAAATTAACATTTTTATTATATATTTTTTATAATATTATCCCTTGTATTCATTTTTCCAAATTATCCCCTCCCTCCCTCTATTCCCTCCTCTTGATGACAGGCAATCCCATACATTTTACATATGTTACAATATAACCTAGATACAATATATGTGTGTAAATAACATTTTCTTGTTGCACATGAAGTATTGGATTCTGAAGGTATAAGTAACCTGGGTAGATAGACAGTAGTGTTAATAATTTACATTCACTTCCCAGTGTTCCTTCTCTGGGTGTAGTTGTTTCTGTTCATCACTGATCAAGTGGAAGTGAGTTGGATTTTCTTTATGTTGAAGATATCCACTTCCATCAGAATACATCTTCATACAAAATTGAAGTGTACAGTGATCTTCTGGTTCTGTTTATTTCACTCAGCATCAGTTGATGTAAGTCTCTCCAAGCCTCTCTGTATTCCTCCTGTTGGCCATTTCTTACAGAGCAATAGTATTCCATAACCTTCATATACCATAATTTACCCAACCATTTTCCAATTGATGAGCATCCAATCAACTTCCAGTTTCTAGCTACAACAAAAAGAGCTGCCACAAACATTTTGGCACATACAGGTCCCTTTCCCTTCTTTAGTATTTCTTTGGGATATAAGTCCAGTAGTAGTACGGCTGGGTCAAAGGGTATGCACAGTTTGATAACTTTTTGGGCATAGTTCCAAATTGCTCTCCAGAATGGTTGGATTCTTTCACAACTCCACCAGCAATGTATTAGTGTCCCAGTTTTCCCACATTCCCTCCAACATTCATCATTATTTGTTCCTGTCATCTTAGCCAATCTGACAGGTGTGTAGTGGTATCTCAGAGTTGTCTTAATTTGCATTTCTCTGATCAGTAGTGATTTGGAACACTATTTCATATGAGCAGATATAGTTTCAATTTCATCATCTGAGAATTGTCTGTTCATATCCTTTGACCATTTATCAATTGGAGAATGTTTTGGTTTCTTATAAATTAGGGTCAGTTCTCTATATATTTTGGAAATGAGACCTTTGTCAGAACCTTTACTTTTAAAAATATTTTCCCAATTTGTTACTTCCCTTCTAATCTTGTTTGCATTAGTATTGTTTGCACAGAAACTTTTTAGTTTGATGTAATCAAAATCTTCTATTTTGTGATCAATAATGATCTCTAGTTCTTCTCTGGTCATAAATTCCTTCCTCCTCCACAGGTCTGAGAGGTAGACTATCCTCTGTTCCTCTAATCTATTTATTATCTCACTCTTTATGCCTAAATCATGGACCCATTTTGATCTTATCTTGGTATATGGTGTTAAGTGTGGATCCATATCTAATTTCTGCCCATATTAATTTCCAGTTTTCCCAACAGTTTTTTCCAAATAATGAATTTTTATCCCTAATGTTGGTATCTTTGGGTTTGTCAAAGATTAGATTGTTATAGATGTACCCTTTTTTGTCCTTTGTATCTAATCTGTTCCACTGATCTACCGGTCTATTTCTTAGCCAATACCAAATAGTTTTGGTGACTGCTGCTATATAATATAGCTTTAGATCAGGTACACTTAGACCACCTTCCTCTAAGTTTTTTTTTTCATTAGTTCCCTTGCAATTCTCGACCTTTTACTCTTCCATATGAATTTTGTTGTTATTTTTTCTAGGTCATTGAAATAGTTTCTTGGAAGTCTGATTGGTATAGCACTAAATAAATAGATTAGTTTGGGGAGTATTGTCATCTTTATTATATTCGCTCTGCCTATCCAAGAGCAGTGAATGTCTTTCCAATTATTTAAATCTGACTTTATTTTTGTGGCAAGTGTTTTGTAATTTTTCTCATATAATTCCTGACTTTTCTTTGGTAGATGGATTCCCAAATACTTTATACTCTCAACATTTGTTCGGAATGGAATTTCTCTTTGTATCTCTTGCTGTTGCATTTTGTTGGTGATATATAAAAATGCTGAGGATTTATGTGGATTTATTTTGTATCATGCCACTTTGCTGAAATTTTGAATTATTTCTAATAGCTTTTTAGCAGAGTCTTTGGGGTTCTCTAAGTATACCATCATGTCATCTGCAAAGAGTGATAGTTTGATTTCTTCATTTCCTACTCTAATTCCTTGAATCTCTTTCTCAGCTCTTATTGCCGAGGCTAGCGTTTCTAGTACTATATTGAATAGTAATGGTGATAGTGGGCAACCTTGTTTCACTCCTGATCTTACTGGGAAAGGTTGCAGTTTATTTCTATTGCATATTATGCTTACTGACGGTCTTAAATATATGCTCCTGATTATTCTAAGGAATAGTCCATTTATTCCTATACTCTCAAGAGTTTTTAGTAGGAATGGATGTTGGATTTTGTCAAATGCTTTTTCTGTATCTATTGAGATGATCATATGGTTTTTATTAATTTGATTATTAATATGGTCAATTATATTAATAGTTTTCCTAATATTAAACCAGCCCTGCATTCCTGGAATAAATCCTCCTTGATCATAGTGTATTATCCTGGAGATGATTTTCTGAAGTCTTTTTGCTAATATCTTATTTAAGACTTTAGCATCAATATTCATTAAGGAAATTGGTCTATAATTTTCTTTCTCAGTTTTCAATCGACCTGGTTTAGGTATCAATACCATGTCTGTGTCATAAAAGGAGTTTGGTAGGACTCCTTCATCCCCTATTTTTTCAAATAATTTATATAACATTGGGGCTAATTGTTCTTTAAATGTTTGGTAGAATTCACATGTGAATCCATCTGGTCCTGGGGATTTTTTCCTGGGGAGTTGATTAATAGGTTGTTGTATTTCTTTTTCTGAAATGGGACTATATAAGCAATTTATCTC
The DNA here is from genome assembly GCF_048593235.1 of Sminthopsis crassicaudata. Classification (NCBI taxonomy): domain Eukaryota; kingdom Metazoa; phylum Chordata; class Mammalia; order Dasyuromorphia; family Dasyuridae; genus Sminthopsis; species Sminthopsis crassicaudata. The sequence goes on from NC_133618.1 coordinate 115,762,710, forward strand.
CTCCTCTGTTAATCTAGGGAGCCTATATTTTTGGAGGAAGTCATCCATTTCACTTAAGTTATCAAATTTATTGGCATAAAGTTGGGCAAAGTAACTCCTTATTATTTCTCTAATTTCCTCTTCATTGGTGGAAAGATCCCCCTTTTCATGTGTAAGACTAACAATTTGATTTTCCTCTTTTTTTTTTCTGATCAAATTTACCAAAAGTTTATCTATTTTATTGGCTTTTTCATAAAACCAACTCTTGGTTTTATTTATTAATTCAATAGTTTTTTACTTTCAATATTATTGATTTCTCCTTTTAATTTTTGTATTTCAAGTTTAGTTTTTGGTTGGGGGTGCTACTGATTTTTTTTAAGGAAAAGTCCATTTATTCCTATACTCTCAAATGTTTTTATTAGGAATGGATGCTGGATTTTATCAAATGCCTTTTCTGCATCTATTGAGATGATCATATGTTTTTTGTTAATTTGGTTATTGATGTAGTCAATTATGCTAATAGTTTTCCTATTATTGAACCAACCATGCATTCCTGGTATAAATCCTACTTGGTCATAATGTATTATCCTGGAGATGATTTTCTTTTTTGCTAATATTTTATTTAAAATTTTAGCATCAATATTCCTTAGGGAGATTGATCTATAATTTTCTTTCCCCGTTTTCAACCTACCTGGTTTAGGTATCAGTAATTTGGTAGAGCTCCTTAAATCCCTATTTTTTTCAAATAGGTTATAAAACATTGCAATTAATTCTTCTTTATATGTTTGGTAGAATTCACATGTAAATCCATCTGGTCCTGGGTAATTTTTCTTAAGGAGTTGGATAATGGCTTGCTCTATTTCTTTTTCTAAGTTGGAACTGTTTAACCAATTTACTTCTTCTGTTAATCTGGGCAAGCTATATTTTTGAAGGTATTCTTCCATTTCATTTAAGTTATCAAATTTATTGGCATAAAGTTGGGCAAATTAACTCCTAATTATTGCTCTAATTTCCTCTTTATTAGTGGCGAGTTCTCCCTTTTCATTTTTAAGACTAACAATTTGATTTTCCTCTTTCCTTTTTCTAATCAAATTTACCAAAGGTTTACCTCTTAGTTTTATTTATTCATGCAATAGTTATTTTGTTTTTACTTTCAGTTTCATTAAGTTTTCCTTTTAATTTTAGAATTTCAAGTTTAGTATTTGAAAGGGTTTTTAAATTTTTTTTATTTTTCTAGCTTTTTAAATTGCAAGCCCAATTCATTGACCTTCTCTCTCTATTTTATTCAAGTAGGCCTCTAGAGATATAAAATTTCCCCTTATTACCTCTTTGCCTGCCTCCCACACATTTTGGTATGTTGTCTCATTATTATCATTCTCTTGGGTGAAAGTATTCATTGCATCTATGATTTGCTGTTTCACCCATTCATTCTTTAGGATGAGATTATTTAGTTTCCAATTACTCCTTGGTCTATTTACTCTTACCTTGTTGTTGAATGTAGTTTTTATTGCATCATGATCTGAAAAGAGTGCATTTACTATTTCTGCCTTTAATTTTGATGTCTTTAGTGTCCTAATATATGGTCAATTTTTGTATAGGTTCCATGAACTACTGAGAAGAAAGTGTACTCCTTTCTGTCTCCATTCAGTTTTCTCCAAAGATCTACCATACCTAATTTTCTAATAGTCTATTTACATCTTTAACTTCTTTCTTATTTGTTTTGTGGTTTGATTTATCTAATTCTGAGAGTACAAGGTTGAGATCTCCCACCATTATTGTTTTACTATCTATTTCTTCTTGCAACTTTCTTAACTTCTCCTTTAGGAATTTAGATGCTATACCACTTGGTGTATATATGCTTAGTATTGATATTGCTTCATTATTTATGCTATCCTTTAGCAAGATAAAATTTCCTTCCTTATCTCTTATAGTTAGATCTAATTAGATTTTTTGGCTTGATCTGAGATAAGGATGGCTACCCCTGCTTTTTTTTTACTTCACCTGAAGCATAATAGATTCTGCTCCAGCCTTTTACCTTCACTCTGTATGTATCACCCTTCTTTAAATGTATTTCCTGTAAACAACATATTGTAGAATTCTGGCTTCTGATCCAGTCTGTTTTATGGGAGAGTTCATTCCATTCACATTTAAGATTAAAACTACTAATTCTACATTTCCTGCCATCTTATTATCGCCAGATTATACTTTTCTTTTTCTTTCTCCCTTTAACCCCCTCCTCAGTATTAAACTTATGAGCACCACTTGCCTCACATAGCTCTTCCTCTTTAGAATCCCTCCCACCCCCTTTGCATTCCTTCCTCTTTCTTATATATTTCTCTTAGCCTAACTCTTTTCCTTTCACCTTTTCCTTTCCCACTTTTTAATAAGGTGAGAGAAATTTTTCTGTAAACCAAATGTGTCTAATATTTTCTCTTTGACCCAAATCTGATGAAAGTAAGATTCACACAATGTTCCTCCCCCTTTCTAACTTCCCTCAGACATGCTAGGTTTCCTTTGCCTCTTTGTGAGGTATAATTTTCCTCTTTTTGCCTCCATTTTTCCCTTTTTCTGATACAATCCCCCTTCCACTTCAAATTCCCTTTAAAAAATATTATAACAGTAAAATCAAATTATACACACTCTTTATGTATGCCCGTAACAGAAATACTGTTCTCAAGCATTCTTTTTATTTTTTTATGCTTCTCTTGAGTCTTATATTTGGAGGTCAAATTTTTTGTTTATCTCTGGTTTTTTCATTAGGAATAAATGGAATTCACCTGTTTCATTAAATGCTCATCATCTTCCCTGGGAGAAAATGCTCAGCTTAGCTGGTAGCTTATTCTTGTCTGCATTCCAAATTATTTTGCCTTTCAGAATATCAGATCCCAGGCCCTTCAGTCCTTTAATGTGGAAGCTGCTATCTCCTGAGTGATCCTTATCATGGCTTCTCAGTATTTGTATTTTTTTTTCTGGCTGCTTGCAATAGTTTTTCCTTCACCTGATAGTTCTGAACTTTAGCCACAATATTCCTTGGAGTTTTTATTTTGGGGTCTCTTTCAGAAAGTGTTCCATGAATTTTTTCAATGCCTGTTTTACCTTCTGATTCCATTACATTTGGACAGTTCTCTTTGATGATTTCCGGAAAAATAGTGTCTAGCTTCTTTTTTTTCATCATGGTTTTCAGGGAGCCCAATAATACTTACATTATCTCTCCTAGATCTATTTTCCAGGTCTGTTGTTTTTCCAAGTAGATATTTAACTTCTTTTTTCTTTTTTGGTTTTGCTTGACTGATTCTTGATGTCTCTAGGAATCATTCATTTCCATTTGTTCAGTTCTGATTTTTAATGAGTTATTTTCTTCATTAACTTTTTTTTACTTTTTTTTGTATATGTCCAATTGAGTTTTTAAATGAGTTGTTTTGCTCTATGGAAATTTTTTCCATTTCACTAATTTTTTTTTTTAATGAGCAACTTTCTTTTTCCAATTCACAAATCCTACTGTCCTAGGAGTTTTTATCTTTTCCAATTCACAAATTCTGTTTCCCTGGGAGTTCTTTACATTTTCCAATTCACATTTTAGGAAGTTGTTTTCTTTTTCCACTTTATCAAATCTTTCTTGTAAGTCGTTATATGCCTTTTCCATACTCCCTTGTAGAGCTTCTGTTGCCTTTCCCCAGTTTTCTTCTAGCCTTTTTTTAAGATCTTTTATAATTTCTTCTAAGAGAGACTTGTATGATGGGGCCAGGTTATATCTCCCTTTGGGATTTTGTCTAGAGACTGTCTCCTATTAGTCTCGTTATGGTTGGAAATCTGTTCTCTTTCGGTATAGAAACTATCTATATTTACAGTTCGCTAGGCTTTTTTACTGATTTAAAAAAAATCCCTTGGGGTCTGCCTTCAGGACAAAGAGTTTCCCAGCTTCCTCTATAGAACAGGGAAGGCTCTATGGACAATAGCTTTCTTGCAAACTGTTTGAGAAGATCAGCCGCTCCATGGAAGTGCCACTGCCCTGGGAAAAGCCCCATGCTGTGGAATTGTGGCTTTCCTGGGAAGAGCACCAGGCTGCGGAATGTGGCTGTACAGCTGTGCTGTGGTCTTGCTGTGTTATGGGTCAGAACTCTGTACTTACAAAGTGCTAACTCAATGGAATTGATAAAGACAATGGTTATCTAGTTTAGCATGATGATTAATAATTCTCTAATTTCAGTATGATTGATTTAATCTTACAACAAATAATGGTTTAATTATTTAGTGATTTAATAATTGGTTTATATTCAGTTTAGAGCATATAAGCTGGGACAAACTCAGCCAGAGGAAGAGCCAGATCATTCACTTCATCTCACAGCATTGTGGAGGCTGGCCTCCTGCACTTCCCCCATTGAGACCAAGGCTGGTGTGATGTCCAGAAAGCTGGCCAGGGCTGTGGGCCAGGAAACTAGATTGTGTAGTAGATAATAAAAGTTTTGGATTTTAACACCTGGCTATTCTTGTGGTGATTACTGAAATGAATGCTGGTTCAAAGACCTCTAGAAAACCAACTGAGAACACTACATTGTAATGTTCTTGTTATCTTCATCAGAGATCTTGTATCTTATATCTTCATCAGAGATACTTGTTGCAAAAACTTTTCAAAAAATTTAAAGAGTTATCTTGCCCAATTATATGCCAATAAATTTGACAATATAAATTAAATATATGAATATCTACAAAAATATAAATTACTCAGATGAACAGAAGAAGAAATAAAATATGGAAATAACTCAGTTTTAGAAGAATAAATTGGACAAGCTATTAATAAATTTCCTAGGAAAAATACACAGGACCTAGTGAATTCTACCAATTGATTAAAGAACAATTAATTCCAATACTATATAAACTATAAAGCAAAGGAATCTTGCCAAATTCCTTTAATGACATAGATATGGTGCTGATACCCAAACCAGTAAGAACCAAAACAGAGAAATAAAATTCTAATAGATCAGTTTCCATAATGAATATTGATGCACATTTAAAAAACAAAATGCTAGCAAAGTAATTACAGCAAAATATTACAAGCATCATATACTATGATCAGGTAGGATTTATATCAGGAATGCAGAGCTGATTCAATATTAGAAAAAAAACTATCAACTAAATAAAAGCAACAAACATCGTATAATTATCTAAATAGATTCAGAAAAAGCCTTTGAAAAAATACAAAAGTAAGGATACCAGTTATCATCTCTATTGTTTAATTTTGTACTAGAAATGTTAACTATAGCAATGAAAATAAAAGGAAATTAAAGGAATTGGAATAAACAATGAGGAAACAAAACTATTACTCTTTACAGATGATATGAAGTCTAGGAACAGCAAAATCCAGTAGCAAGAGATAAATAGAAAGAGAAATTCCATTTTAAATAACTACAGAAAATATAAATATTTGACAGTCTACTTTCCAAGACAAACTCAGGAACTATAGGAACACTACTATGAAGTAGTGTTCATATAGATCTAAACAACTAGAAATGTGTTAATTACTTAAGAATAGTCCAAGCCAATATAATAAAAATGACAGTTCTATCTAAATTTATTTAATCTATTATTCAGTGTTATATGAATCAAACTATCAAAATATTTACATGAAATATATTTAACATACATACACACACACACACATATATAGGTAAAGAAAAATGTTAACAAAAATCATCAAGAAGAACAAAGTATCAAGGATACCAAGGGAATCAATGAAAAAAATATGAAAGAAGGATGTCTAGCTGTACCAAAACCCAATCTATGTTAAAATATGATCATTATCAACACAATCTGGTACTGGTTAAGAAATAAAATGGTGGATCAGTCAAATATACTAGATATAAATTACATTAGAGTAAATGATCATAGTAATATAGTGTATACTGAATCCAATGATCCAAGCTTTTGAAATAAAAGCTTCCTATTTGACAAAATTTGTTGGGAAAATTAGAAAACAATATGGCAGAAACTAAGTATGGTCCAACATCTTATACTGCATATTAAGATAAGGTTAAATGTTTGCATTATTTATAGATTAAAGTGAGAGAATGGAAGAGTTTATGTTACATTTATGGATAAAAGAAGCATTTAAAACCAAAGAAGATATATACAACATCACAAAAGGTAAAATAGATCATTTTGCTTATATAAAATTTAAAAGTTTTTGCACATACAAAACCAATGCAATTGAAAAAAATTAAATTTGTTCCCCAAGTTTTTTAAAAACTTGCATGCTTTATTCATTGATCTATTTTTTCTCATTTTTATTGATGTAAGCACTTATAGGTATAAAATTTCTCCTAAGTACTATTTTTGTCTGCATCACATAAATTTCAATATGTTGTCCCAGTATTGTCATTTTCCTTAATAACTGATCTGTTCTTTGATCCACTTATTTTGGGGGCTTTTAAAATTTCCAATAGCTTTTAAATATTTCTTTCCATTGTTCATAATTATATGTTATTTTATTCCATTATGATCTGAAAAACATGTGTTTACTATTTCTGCTTCTCTTCATTTGGCTTTAAGGTTTTTAATCAACCTTTGAATTAGTGCTATTTACTGCTGAGAAAAGGTATATTCCTTTCTATTCCCAATTCCCAGAGATCTATCCTTATTTTCCCAGAATTTTATCTACTTTCTTTTCTTTTTCTTGTTTCTTTATCCACTTTCTTTTCTTGTTTCTTGTTTCAAAATGTTTTGCTTTCTGCTCATTCTCTTAAGTCTATTACTCTGCTTTTAACTTTTTGTTAAATAGGGTTCTGTTTCCAGAGTGGAGAGTGCATTGTCCCAAGATTCAGGGTTTTGTGCAGCTGTTTTCAGAAAAAGGATTCTTCTAGGAAATTGATCACAAGCACTCTTTTCTGCCTTGGAGATGTTAGGTGTGTCCTCATCCCACTGTAGCTATAAGATCTAGTGTGTTGGCTTGGGTTGAGGCTCTGCTGACTATTGACAGGGGTTGCACTTACATACAAGACTCCTACCCCATTGCACAAACCCTCTTCACTGACTTTCAAGTCCTTCCTGGTATCTCAGGCCTGGGACGTCAAGAAGCCTACAGCATTGCTGCTGATTCAGAGGTCCTTCCTCATTTCCACTGAGGTCCTGGCCAGAGCTGGAGCCAGGGCTTGGCTTGTGCTGGGATCCTGAGCGGGATTCCCACTCTGTTTCCACAGACCATTTTTTTGCTGACCTTCCAGATCCTGTTTGATGTCTCTGGGCTGAGGGATCTCGAAGCCATCAGTACTGCCATTGATTCAGAGGTCGGACCCAGGCCAAGGCTGGTTCCAGTGCTATATGCTGGACTCCCACCTTTTCTCCTAAGCTTGTAAGTTGCCTTCAACTAGAAAATGTTCTATCCTGAATTTTGGGGGTATTCTGATTTGTTTAGAGTCATTATTTAAAGGAATTTGGAGCAGTTGGGGTAGAGGTTGGTCAAGTTTCTGCCTTTACTATGCTTCCTACATTACATATTTCTGAAAGGGCAAAGTTGAGGTTCCTGCTAGTATTAATTTATTATCTATTTCCTCTTGTAATTCATTCAGATTCTCCTTCAAAAATTTAGATACTATATCATCTGGTGCATACATGTTTAGTATTACTATAATTTCATGGTTATAATTTATTGATATAACTTCATGGTTATAATTTAATTCTTTAACTTTTAAAATTTGCTTTTGCTTTATCTGAGATTATGATTTCTACTCCTGCTTTTTGTGCTTCAGCTGAAACGTAGTAGTTTCTGATCCAGCCCTTTACCTTTATCATGTATGTATCATTCTGCTTCAACTATGTTTCTTATATTTCTGGATTCTGGTTTTTAATCCATTCTGTTATCTGCTTCTCTTTTATGGGTAAATTAATCCCATTCACATTTATAATTACACTATCTGACAGTGTATTTCCTTGTTTGCTATTTTTTTGTTTGTTTGTTTACCTTCCCACCTCTCTTAAACCTCACTGTTTTTCTCCTCCCAAGTGTTTTATTTCTGATCATTGCTTTTTGTTATCAGTCCTCCATCCTCTTTCTATTATTTCCATTCTTTTTTTTTAAATTTCCTTATAGGATAAGATAAATTTCTATATCCAACTGAGTGTATATATTATTTCCTCTTTGAGCTAATTTTGATGAGAGTAAGGTTTAAGCTTCCTCTGTCTTCATTCCCCAATCTTCTCATCTATTATAATAACTCTTTCATGCTGCTTTTCAGTAGGATAATTTACCCCATTTAATCTCCTTCCTCCTCCTTCCAGTTCAATTCTCTTTCTCATATCTTGTTTCATAATCAATATCATAATCTTGTTTGGGGCATATTATTTCATCAAAGTCTTCTCTGCCTACATATACTCCTTCTTATGGTTCTTTCAGTGATAAAGTTGTTAAGAGTTACAAATATTATCTTGACATATAGAAATGTTAAGTTTAACTTTATTGAATTTTTTATGTTATCTCCTTTTTCTTCTTTCTTTTTATTTTATTTTTTTATTTTTATGTTTCCCTTTAGTCTTGTATTTGGAGGTCAAATTTCGTATTCAGCTCTTATCCTTTAATTAGAAATGTTGAAGATCTATTTCATTAAGTGCCCATTTCCTCTATTCCCAAAAGATTCTATTCAATTTTGCTGTGTAGGTGACTCTCGGTAGTAATCCTAATTCCTTTGCCTTTTAATATATCATATTCTAATTCTTTAATGTGGAAGTTGCTAAATCTTGTGTAATACTGACTAGCTCCACAATATTTGATTTATTTCTTTTTGGCTGCTTGCAATTTTTTCTCCTTCATCTGTGAACTCTAGAATTTGGCTATGGTTTTCTTTGAAGTATTCATCTTGGGATTTCTTTCAGGTGGTGATTGCTGCATTCTTTCTGTTTGGGACAAAAATACCTACCCAAATTGACTACTCAGAGGTCACTCATAGAAAGCAGAATTATTTATTAGAATCTCGAGAAACAGACATCCTGGTCTGTGAGCCAAATTTACAGCAGGAGAGAGCCATTCCCTTGAAAATGTTCACAGCTTTTATACATTTCAGACAAAGAACCTCCAAAATCCCACCCTCTATATGTTGTGATTGGTCATATAAGTCTGTATTCCCCTATTTGGTCAGTGGAATGTAGTAGACAAGGTGATATACAGCCTCTTTGGCCACATATATGTTTTTAATCCCTTCTTTGGATAATGGAATGCAGCCTAGGCCTTATCTAAAATCACATGACTGGGGCCTATAGGTCTGATTCACTTTAGTTAACTATCTCTGATCAATATGTGCTTAATCTGTAAATTCTTCACCTTTCCACACATTTCTATTCTATTTTCTTCTGTTTCTAATATATCAAGGCAGTTTTCTTTTTTCTTTTCTTTTTTTCTTTTTTTTTTTTTTGATCTGGCTTTCAGATAGTCTAATAATTCTTATATTATCTCTCCTAGATTTATTTTCTAGGTTATTTTTCCAAAGGAAATTTTCATGTGTTCTAATTTTTTTTTACTTTTTCATTTTGTTTTCTCATATCTTGTTGTCTCATAGAGTCATTAGTTTCTACTTTTTCAACTCTAGTTTTTAAGAAATTCTTTTCTTCAGTTAGCTTTTGTACCTCTTTTTCCATTTGGCTATTTTTAGTGTTATTTTCCCCAAATTTTTATATATTTTTCCTATGCTATTAACTCTTTTTTTTTTAATGATTCGCTGGCATTTCTCTCATTTCTTTCCCCAAATTTTCTTCTACATCTCTAATTTGCTTTTTAAAGTTCTCCAGGAATACATTTTGGTTCTAAGACCAAATTACATTTTTCTGTGAGGTTTCACAGGAAGCCATTTTGACAGTATTGTCCTCTTCTTGTCTTGAACCTTTTTGTGAGCATAGTAATTTTCTATAGTTAATTTCTTTCTGTTTTTTAAATTTTTTTCTGCCTTTTTTGTGAGTTAGTGTTTTAATGTGAAAGTTGGGGTCTGGTCCTGCATTGTCCCCATTTTTTGTGCTGGAATTCTAGATGTTGCTGCTGACTTTTACAGGGCTTCAGAGATTGGTTAGCTGCTTGCTTTTTCTGATGAATAAACTTCCCTTCTGGCTGTATTGAAGTCTAATATCTTTCTATTGGTTTCCCCTTGGGTATAGGGTTTAGCTCTTAGCCTTATTCATAGGTGGTGCCTTGCTATTAGATTGCTGGGATAAGAATCTTTCTTGTAATTGACCCTAAAGGATGGATCTTATTGCTGCTTTTCTGTAGTCTTGGGCCCTATTGTTATGTTGCTATTAAAAACAAGATCTCTCTGCTGGTAAGTCCTAGAGCTATGGCTCACCATTGTTCAGATCTACAGCAGGCTTTCAATACAGGACAGCAATGGGGTCAAGGCCTTATTAATGGTTTGTTCTGGGGATGAGGTTGCTAGGGTGGGGCACAGCTGAATTATAAAGACTCTTCACTTGCTTAGGGGGCTTCTGGTTTGTAGTAGAGCTGGGACTTACTGGTAGATTGTCTCAGGCCTGGAGCCCTAGCTACAGGAACCCCACTCCCTCTTGAGGCTGGCACCACTGCTGCTGCTCTTGGAACTCGCTCTACTTTCATCTTAGGCAGACCTTTCCTGCTAGACTGGCAAGCAGCTTCCTTGTTTCTAGATAAAATTTGAGGCAGTTTTCCAGTTGCCTGGAGGGGAATTAGGGAGGACTTCTGGGGATTCCCTCCTTACTATGCTACTTTGACACCAGAGGTCCCATTAGATATCTTTAATTATATGTCTCATAGGCATCTTAATTTTCCTATTATTTTTGGGGAGTTCCATATACCTTCCAGTAACCTAGCCTAATAAACTAAATATCATCTTTGAATTCACTATCACATCCTCTCTCCAATCTGTTACCAATCACTGTTGATTCTACTTTTGAAAAATCTCTCATTTATGCCCTTTCTTTCCTCTGACATTGTAACCACTTTGGTAGAAACCTTCATTACCTCACATCTGGACTATTATGGCAATCATCTAGTTGGTCCCCCTGATTCGAGTCTCTCTCCACTACAATTTATCCTCCACTCAGCTGTTAAATTGATCCTTCCTAAAGAGCAAATTTGACCGTTATCCTCTCATTCAGCCATTTCCAATGGTTCCCTTTCATCTCTAGGATTAACTATGAGTCCTCTGTGTGTCATCCCAAACCCTACATAATCTGAGCCCATTTCCACCTTTCCAGTCTTCTTACACCTTACTCTCTCACCTCAAATTCACTATAATTCAGTGAACATGATCTTTGTTCTGCTTCTTGTTCAAGACATGCCTCATATGTCCTAGCACTTTCACAGATATAAAATTCTTTCCTTCCTCATTTCCATCTCTCAGCTTCTCTTGAATTATTTCTGTTCTCAGGTAAAACCCTCAAGTTCTACAGGAAGAATTTCTTAGTTCCCTTTATTTGAGTACTTGTTGATTACCTCCACTTTATGCTGCATATAGTTTGTGTAGAGGTAATTATTTATTTGTTGTTGCTACCATTAAATAATGAGGTCCTTGAGAGCAGGGACTATTTTTTTGCCTTTCTTCATATCATCAGCACTTAGCTGGTACTTAGTAGGCACTTAATAAATGTTTGTGGACTTGAAGTCCAATAGCTCTCACTACTGATATTGCCTCTATGTCTTATTTTACAGTTCTCTGTGTAAAAAAAGAAAAATTCCTCCCATTCAGTGTTTTTAAAATGATCTTTTTATTAATTTTATGAAAAACAGATCTATGGAAAGAGTATGAATACAATATTTTTAAATTTGATAAGGTTGTAAACTTCTTGAGATGTTTCATACATTACTATTTACTGTCTTCATAGAACCTGTGCTTCCATGTAAATATTGCTTGAATTAATTGTTAGTTATTGTTCATCCTTCAATCTCAAAAAGGACCAATAACATCAGGAGGAGGATGTCTTGACTTAAAACTGAATTGAATTTTAGTGAGGCAGAGCTGTGTAAAGTAATCAGCTTCACGTTTTCTTCCAGAGTCATTAGAGTTCCATGGCAAGACATAGGTCAGGATGAATAGTTCATTAAAAGAGTAAATTATGGAAATGTAAAAGAAGTAACTGTTTTAAATGTGCATCTTAATTTGAAAACACTTTCTAAGAGTTTTTTATTTTATGTATGTTTTCTAAATCTCATTGACTTTCAAAAGACTATAATTTTATGTTAAGTAAATAGAAAAATTTTTTAAAGTTTTATTATTAACTGAGTCATTAAATTTTTTAATGAAAGAAATATATACATATGTACATATACATATATATTTAATAGTATTTTATTTTCCCAAATAAGTAAAATGATAGCTTTCAATATTCATCTTTGCAAAACCTTGTATTACAATTTTTTTCTCCTTTCTTTCTTCCTTCCTCTCTCCTCAATGACAACAAGCAATCCAGTATAAATTAAACATGTCCAATTCTTCCAAACATTTCCATATTAGTCTTGGTGTGCAAAAAATTAGAATAAAAGGGAAAATAACACAAGAAAGGAAAAAAAAACAAGCAGACAATAACAAAAAGGGTGGAAAAAAAACTATGCTTTTTTGCAATTCAACATCCAGAGTTCTCTTTTTGGATGTGGATGGCACTTTCCATCACAAATCTATTGAAATTGAAAGGGGTAATTTTTAAATATATAGAGAAATGAGTCAAATTTATAAGAAAAAAGTCATTCTCCAGTTGATAAATTGTCAAAGGATGCGAAAGGCTGTTTTCAGAAGAAATCAAAAGCTTTCTATATTTATATGAGAAACTGCTCTAAATCACTACTGAATTGAGAAGTGAAAGTTAAAACAACTCTGAGGTACCTCCTCATACATATTAGATAGGCTAATATGACAGAAAAAGGTAATGCCAAATGTTGGTAGGAATGTGAAAAAAATTAGAATACTAATGCATTGTTGATGATGTAAACTCATCTAAGAAGGAAACTATGCTCAAAGGGCTATAAAACAATACATATTCCTTGACCCAGATATACTACTACTCTGCTTATATTGTAAAGAAATTTTTTAAAAATGGAAAAGGATCTATATGTGCAAAATATTTATAGCAGGTCTTTCTCTCATGGCAAAGATTTGGTATTTTGAGGGGCTACACATCTACTAGGGAATGATTGAATAATTTGTGGTGTATTATTTGATGAAATATTATTGTGTTATAAGAAACAGTAAATAAGATGCTTCCAGAAAAACCAGTGAAGATTTATATTACCTGAGGTAAAATAAAGTGAGCAGAACCAGAACACTATGCGTAGGAATAATAATATCATATGATTATCAACTGCAAATGAATTACTTAACTATTTTCAGTAATACAATGATCCAGAACAATTCTGAAGGACTTATAATAGAAAATGCTATTCATCTCCAGAAAAGAAGTATTGATGTCTGGGTTCATATTGAAGGATACTTTTTAAAAACTTTCTTTTTCTTTTTTTGTATATTTTCTTTTACATCATGGTTAATATGGAAATATGCTTTGCATGACTGTGCATGTATAGTATATATCAAATTTCCTGCCTTGTCAATAGGAAGGTAAACAAAGGAAGGGAAAAGAGAATTTAGAACTCAATTAAAAAAAGTGAATGTCAAAATTGTTATCACCAAAAATTGGGAAAAAATAAAATCCAATTTTTTTTCCAAAAAAGGTGCTAATGAAAACAAGATTGAATGTTCACTCCTTAGATGAGTCAGTTGACTTGGCACACTTAATCTTATTCAGACATCTCACCAATGTATATTATTGAAAGAATGTGGACAGTTCCAAACAAAAAAGTACTGAGAGGGAAAAAAAAGACACTTTTAATTTAGATACAACTAATAGTAATTCACATGCCAATAAAATAACATGATTATGTGAAGTATTATATTACAAATTAGTATGGAAGAAGTTTGGTTGGAATGTGATTTTAGGAAGTGTATCTCATCTCTAAACTCTGGGTATTTTCTGCCTAACTCTCATATTGTAATGCTCTTCCTCCTCATCTCCATCTACTGACTTCCATGGATTCTTTTAAGTCCAGCTTCCCATTTTTATGGACAGTCTCTCCTAGCACATTTTAGTTTTAGTGCATACTTTTTAAAAATTATATTCTCTTTTCATATCATATGTATTATCTATCTATATTTGTATTTATTTGTTTGCTTATTGTTTCCCCACTAGACAGTAAGCTCCTTGAGGGCTGGGATTGTAGTTTGGTTCTTATTGTATATCCAGCACTTAGTATAGCACCTGCTACATAACAGGCACTTAACAAATATCTGATTGATAAGAAATTTCTTTATGTATAATGTAAGAAACTAATTAGACAATTTCCCTGGTTTCTATTTCTTTAATTTTTTTTCCTTCTCTCCTCTCACCCCCCTTTTTTTTTGCCAAAGACATTATTAACATTCTTCACTCTGGACTTCTAATTTTCCTGTCTCTTACATTTTAAAAAGAATGCATATCTACATTATGTCTCAAGATGAAACTCTGATTAAAGTTAACATTCACTAGTTACTGTCAGGCAGACGTGTCTGGCTAATGTTCACTTTTGGAAAGACCAAGAAAGAAGATGATTTGCTCGTTATCTGGGTTGATCAAAGTGTTACTCACACATTTGAAATTCTAAAAAAAAATTGCAGATTTTAATTATATTAACTTAGCAATGTGAACATTGCAAATTTCCATTTGTGTTTATTTTTTCACTCTAGACTGAGCCAGGCTTGTATGGATGTTAACAGTGCCATCTATATATAGTATTAAGACTTTTAACATTTTCTTTGTATCCAACTTATTTCTTTGTGGTTGTTGCTTATATTATGTATTTTAGAATGCTGTAAGTTTTTATTATCTTGAATGATAGAGAATTAGATATACTGTTAATCAAATGTTCTCATTTGTAGAGTATATGGATTTAGCATAAATTGTTCACCTCCATGCCTTTACTCATATTGAATCTGGCAAATTCTAATTTTTTAAACCAGTATTGAATCCTAATAAAATAATGAAGATATTAAAACTGCATTGGACATAATTTAGTATTTCTTTGGAGATCCAAAACACAATTTAATATTTTTCAGCATTATGTGATCATATTAATTATTCTAATGTAATACAGGAAATAAAGACAATAATAGTTAGCATTTATAAAGTACTTTTGGTTTTGAAAAGCAGTTTAAAAAATTTATCTATTTTATTCTCATAACAATCGTTGGAGGTAGTACAATTATTTCCATTTTGCAGATGAACAAATTGACTCAGGTAGAGATCAAGTGATTTACCAAACTCTATATAGCTATAAGTGCCTGGAGCAGGATTTGAATTCACTTGTTTCTGACTCTCGGTCCAGTATTCTATCCATTGCATTTCATACTGAAACTGTACAACATTTTGTATGTCACATTCTATTATCTGAGACTTTTTATTAACCAGTATTTATTTACACCCACTCACTCACACGTGTGTAGGCATATATATTTGTATTTACATACAAATATATGTGTGTATTTATGACTATATATATGTATCTGAGAGAGAGAGATGTTTTGTGACCTTAGTTAAATTTTGTTACTTCTATTAGACTCCTCATGGGTATAATAAATATATAGGATTAAACAATTTTTAAAGTATTTCCAAGCTCTACAAAAATATTTGTGTAAATGTTACTGAAAAAAAGATTCTGAATATTAGAATGTGATATAAAATTAAATTTATGCTACATTAGAACATAAATATTCAGGTTAGAATACAGTGCTCAGAATAGCATCAATAAATAATTTTAGATGATCATGATAATAGTGATAGCAAATATGACTGTCAGAAATATGGAATTCTTAAGAATTACCTTTTCTACAATGAAGTAAATCATGTTCTACTTTTCTCTAGTTTACGGGAAATGTGAAGTAACTGTTAAATGAAAAATCTAATTTAACAAAAATTATTACAATCTGATATAAATTAACAGTGATATACTGTAACAGAGCATATAGTTTATCAAACCATTCAAATGTTGATAAGGTAAGCCTAAATTTAGGCATAAGAGAAAAATTCACTCAACTCTCTAAGTACTGAATTTCAGATATTAATAACAAATGTGTATTTACCCCAGTTTTCATAGTTCTCTCTGGAGAATATGTTAATTAGTCACCCTAGTTCATAGTTTAGCATGTAGTTTCTTTCAAAGTGCATAAGGACTGGGTAATTATGATATCCTTGAGTCCATCAGGTCACTTCCTCTGAAGCCTTTCAAATAGTCAGATGTTTTCTCTTCACCTGTGTATTTGCAGTTGAATTCTCCATGACCCTTTCTTTGTGTAAATCCTCTGGAATAGATAGGGAGCCAGCAATGTAAATTGTTTTTATCTGGGTTTCCTTACTGGCTTATGACAAATGTAAGCACATTGCTCACTGAGTTAAAGACTTTTATGGTTAGTGTTTACTCAGTAACATTTTCCTGGGCTGTTAGTCCATGTCCAATATTCCTTCTAATTTTTCCCAACTGGACACAACTTGGCAATTCCCCCAAAAAGCTTTGCTGGTTTTGATGCTTTGTTATGCCAAGAAATGATAAATTGGTGACAGTTTATTCCACTGGCCAAGATCTACATAAAATTACAGTAGCTTCTCTAAGATCGTAATGTCAGCTTTATGGACATTCTATGCAATAGACCTAGATATTAAAGCAGACCTTGACCATATCAGGGCAGAACTTCATTTCAACACTATTCTTATTCATGACCCATTTATAGAAATTTTCTCTCAGACTGCCTGAACACTCAAATTATGTTGGGATAAGCCACAGTCATATGGCTTTTTAATAAGTTACTTTGGATGTCTATACTATCCAAATGACCTGGAATCTGGGAATCACTGGGTGGAGCCTTTCCTCTTACAATCTAAGTGCTGGCATGAAATCTCATGAAATTTTTAGTCCCAAAATAGATCATGCTAGGGGCTGTCACGAGGCCATCTAGCTTCCCTGGAATCAGTGCTTATGAAGACAGCTACTCCCCAGAGATCTGGGGAGCTGGAATTCACTAGCTGCTACAAGTGGATGTTTCGAGGGATTGAGGCAGAAAGTAGGCAGCAAATGTCTGAACATTCTGGAATGTTGGGGGACCCCTTAGGAGTTGTCAAGCTGGCCCCTCAAGAAACAAGCCAGAGAAATAGTGTGCTGGATCTGATGTTAAGCTTTGATTAAAAACCCTAAACATGATTTAAAGTGATCTAATAGACAGACAGACAGAGACATACATAAATATGTTTTATTAATTTGTAGCAATGATTTATATTAAAACAAAACTTCTCATTTGAAAATTATTTATGTGCCCTATTTGCTGTATTATAATAGAGGTGCAGATTGACAAAGTCCAATGAAGAAGCCTCCTGATACATAAATCATAATTTATATCATTTGAATACTGATAGAAATAACAAATAAAATTGGATGGAAACTTGATTTTTGTACTGCTATAAAATATCCATTTTGTCATGCTCCTTCCAAATAGAATAAATTTACCTGGACATGGGATCCATGGTCTAGGCACAATTGAATACTCTAAAGATGGCATATCAGCTATGAACTTGAATTTCCTCAATATGATTGACCCCAATTGCTTAAGTAACACTTTCTTTGAAGTTGAAAAGACCCCTATTTTTATTGCTGTTTTCAGCATTCATCACCTTGTTCATATTTTATGTGGCATCTGATAGTGAGTGTCAAGAGAAATTTAAAATTATAGTTCATTTACTCTGGTTAAACATAAGGAAGGAAAAGCAATTACCAGACTAAAATGATGGAATTAAAGATTCTTCTTGCAACCTAGTTAAGTATTTAGTGTTTGATGAGTGCTGGGAAAGATAAATACATTTTTTTTGGTGGAGGACTGTATCAATCTGCAATCATGAAAGCCCACAAATATGATTTAGATATCAAACATATGGTTTGCAAACAAAATCAACCTTTCATGAGGTAGTAAGAGTTAATTGACAA
Source organism: Sminthopsis crassicaudata (assembly GCF_048593235.1). Classification (NCBI taxonomy): domain Eukaryota; kingdom Metazoa; phylum Chordata; class Mammalia; order Dasyuromorphia; family Dasyuridae; genus Sminthopsis; species Sminthopsis crassicaudata. The sequence continues at coordinate 115,780,684 of NC_133618.1, forward strand.
TATACTATACCTTTTTTATTTCTAAATTGAAAAATTCTTTATTTTTTTTTAGTAATGGATAAATTTGCCACACAACAACTGGATTTTTTAATTTTTGTTTTTGGCTATGAAAGTACACTTCAGGACAGATTATGGTTTAAGAGATCCTGCAAATGGTCTGTGGAAAATTACATACACACAAATACATACAGTAGAATCCCACATAAACAGTGTAAATGCATTCTTAATATGAAGATAGAATGTTAATTAGTTTTGTTTAATCACAGACTTGTTATATTTCAGGACTTTAAATGTAATGGATCAGTGATTCAATTTGATCATAAAAAATATAATTCTGAACATACGCTCACTGTTTGGGGACCTAAATTGTATGTCCCATGTACTTGTAATTCATCTTTGGGTCTGTAATATACCTTGGACAATAATAGATAAAAGAAGGCCACTTTACAATCAAATATATTAAACTTATGCTCACATTAAAGTACATAAATTATTTGCTTAAAACTAATTCTATAATTATTTAAGTGAATATAATATGATGTACCTTATTACCTTCCTGACTTTGGGTAACTCACTTAAGTTTTGGAAGTATTAGTTTCACCATCTGCAGAGTGAAGAGGCTTCACTAGATCTGTAAAATTCTTGCTAGCTTTAAATCTATAATACTAAGAATAGGTCAACAAGAATTGTCCTGCATGAAAAGATATGGTAGGGTTTCAGTTTGCATTATTTAGAGAATTATTCACATCTGAGAAATTCTGTAATTCATTCTTCAGAGGTTCTCTGATGTTTCAGAGATTCCATGATTATTGTATATTATATATGAAGTGACTAGATGGCTCAATGGGTACAGCACCGAATCTGGACTCAGGAAGACTGAAGTTTAAATCAGGTCTCAGAAACACAGCTGTGTGACCCTAATCAAGTCATTAATCACTTCAGTATCTTGGCATGCCTTTTTTGGCATACTGTTACATGGGGTCATGAAGAACAGCATATGATTGAATAATAAAACAATTGTGCATGTGTTTGTGTATGTTTGAGTATGTGTGTATTTGAGGAGGGTGTGTGTGAAAAATGGTGGGTTGCACAATAGTCTTGAGTCAGGAAGACCTGAATTTAAATCTGGCCTCATACACTTAATAGCTATGTAAACCTAAGCAAGTCATTTAACCCTGTTTGTTTCAGTTTCTTTATCAGTAAAATGAACTGGACGAAAAATTGGTGAACTACTCTAATGTTTCCAGGGGAGCCCTAAAATGAGGTCATAAAGAGTCAGCCAGGATTGAATTGACTGAATGACAGGACACAGGAAGCTTGGGACAGTGGCTCCTTTACACCAGGAGTAGAGCTCAACCTTAAAAGCAAAAAAAGGAAATTAAAAAAAAGAAAAGAAAAAGAAATTGGGCAAGAAACAGAAAAGAACCTTGACCATAAAAAACTACTATGGTGACAGGGGAGACCAAAACACCAAAAGATAAGCTAGTCACCTGAGGTTTCAATCCATCTCTGTGTGGTTTTTGTCTACTTTTTCTGTTAAAATCATCAAAGAAGTCAATTTAACATGTTGAATAGAAATAATCTGTTCTAATAATGAAATTAGAAAACATAGGTTGTTCACTAATTGTCTTTTGCTCCCATCATGTGACTAGCTCATCTTTTTTTTTTTTTTTTTTTCACACCAGCTTAGATGAGGACAAAATATTCCCAGAGGAAATTTCAAAGAGTATTTCAAAGAATTGGTCTCAAGACCTTAAAGGGTTCTTGGAAGTACTCATAAAAGACTTTAAAAAGTTAATAAGAGAAGTAGGAAAAAATGAGAAAAGAAATGAGAGGTATGCAAGAAAGAATCAACAGCTTGGAAAAGGAAGATAATTTCTTTAAAAATGCAATAGGCCAAATGCAAAGGAAAAAATCCACTGAAATAAACACCTTGAAAAGTAGAATTAACCAACTGGAAAAAGAGATACAAAAGCTAACTGAAGAAAACCACACATTATAAACTAGAACAGGGTAAATGGAAGCTAATGATTCTATGAGACATCAAGAATTAGTCATACAAACTAAAAAAATGAAAAAAATGGAAGAAAATCTAAAATATCTCATTGGAAAAATAGCCAATCTAGAAAATAGACCCAGGAGAGACAATTTGTCTACCTGAAGGCTATGACCAAAAAGAAGAGCATGGATAGCATTCTTCAAGGGATCATCAAGGAAAACTGCCCTGATATACTAGAAACAGAGGGATAAAAATAGTCATTGAAAGGATCCATTGATCAACTCTGGAAGGAGATACCATAAGGAAAACCCCAAAGAACATTATTGTAAAACTTCAGAACTACAATCTCAAGGCAAAAATTCTGCAAGCTGCTAGAAAAAAACCAATTCAAGTATTAGGAAGGAATCATTAGGATTACCCAAGGATCTGGCAGCATCTACAATAAAGAATCAGAGGGCCTGGAATACTACATTCCAGATGGCAAAGGACATAGGATTACAACAAAGAATTAACTACCCAGTGAGACTGAGCATCATCTTTCAGGGGAAGAGCTGGATCTTCAAGGAACTAAGAGACTTCAATCATTTCTACTGAAAAAAAACTAAACAGAAAATTTGATTTTCAGACACATGACTCTAGAGAAACATTAAAAGGAAAACAGAGGAAAAATTGTGTGTGTGTGTGTGTGTGTGTGTGTGTGTGTGTGTGTGTGTGTCTGAGTGTGTGTTATATATGTAAAATTTAAAAGTTAATCTCTTTACATCCCTAGATGGGGAAATGATATTTATAATTCTTGAGAACTGAAAGTGGGTGTAGATTCTGATATGCTGATATCAAAGAAAAAGACATTAAATGGGGGGAAGGACTGATCTGGGAGAAGAAGAAAGGGGGAATATAATAGGACAAATTAGATCACAAAAAGAAGCACAAAAGACCTACTACAATAGAGACAAAGAAGGGAGGGGGATGAGCATTATCTGAAGCTTAATCTCATCAGTATTGGCTCAAAGAGGTGATTACTTAATCATTTAATTGAGTATAGAAATTTCTTACCCTATTTAAAATATAGGGAGAGAAAAGGGAAAAAGGGAGGAGCTATTTAGAAGGGAGGGCAGAACTGGTAAGAGAAAGGGGTAAGAAAAAGAGGGTGATAAGAAGGTAGGGCAAGTAGAAGGTGCAGTGAGTTAAAAACAAAATACTACTTAGAAGGCATAGGGTGGAAAGAGAGAACAAAAGTATACAGAAGGGGGAAAATAGAATAGAGGGAAATACAGAGGTGGTAATCATAACTGTGAATGTGAATGGGATGAATTCTTCCATAACATCAGAGTAAATAGCAGAGTGGATTAAAAAGTAGAATCCTACATATGTTGTTTACAAGAAACAGTTGAAACAGAGAAATACATACAGTGTAAAAGTAAAAGGCTGGAGAAGAATTTATAATGGTTCAGCTGAAGCAAAAATAGCCAGTGTAGCAATTCTGATCTCTGATAAAACAAAAGTAAAAATAAATATAATGAATCAAGTGGTAGAGTATCCAAATTCTTAGAGAAGATATTAAACCAGTTAAAAGAAAAAATAGAGCAAAACTATGTTAGTTGGGGACCTCAACCTTTCCCTCTCAGAATCAGATAAATCTAACCACAAAATAAACAAGAAATAAACTAGGAATGTTAATAGAATCCTAAAAAAACCTAGATATGACAAAGAAAATTGGAATTTTCTCTGGAGAAAATTGAATAGGAACAGAAAATAATACACCTTTTTCTTGGCAGTACTTGGTACCTACACAAAAACTGACCATGTATTAGGACATAAAAACCTAACAGTCAAATGCAGAAAGGCAGAAATAGTAAATACTTTCTTTTTAGACCAAACTCAACAAAAATTATATTCAATAAAGGTAGACTAAAAACTGATTGAAATCAAATAATCTGATTCTAAGTAATGAGTGGGTCAAACAACGAATCAAAGAAAAAATCAATAATTTTATCCAAGAGAAAGAACATACCAAAATTTATGGGATGCAGACAAAGCACTTTCTAGGGAAAATTTTATATCTCTAAATAGTTACATGAATAAAATAGTGAAAGAGGAGATCAATAAATTGGGCATGCAACTAAAAAAGCTAGAAAAATAATGAATTTAAAACTCCCAATTAAATATCAGGTTTTCTCCTTTGGCTTTCTCTGGCAGTACTATCTGGAATCCACAGAGCTAATAAAATCTGTTCACTGGGCTTTGAGGGATTTCTTCCTCTCAAGCCATAATAATTGGATGTTTTTCAATTTTTTCTGATTGTGTGTATATATATATATATATATATATATATATATATATATATACATATATACATACATACATACATACTTTTAAAAATACACATTTCTTTATGAATCATGCTGGGAGAGAAAAATCAGAACAAAAGAGAAAAACCACAAGAGAAAAAAAAAACCAGAAAAAAGAAGTGAACATAACTTGTATTGATTTACATTCAATCTCCAAAGTTCTCTTTCTGGATGCAGATTGCATTTTTATTCAAACTTTATTGGGATTGCCTTGAATTACTGAACCACTGAGAAGAACCAAGTTTTTCATAGTTGATTATAGCATAATCTTGCTTTTACTGTGTACAATGAATTTCTGATTCTGCTTGTTTCATTTAGTATCATTTCATGTAAATGTTTCCAGGCCTTTCTAAAAATCAGCTTGTTCATCATTTTTAATAGAACAATAATATTTCATTATCTTCAAATACCACATCTTATTCAGCTATTCCCCAACTTATGGGCATCTATTCATTTTCCAATTCTTTGCTACCATAAAAAAAAGCTGCTACAAACATTTTGCACATGTGGGTCTTTTTTCCTCCTTTATTATTTCTTTGACATATAAACCCAGTAGTTGCACTGCTAGGTCAAAGGGTATGCTCAATTTTATAGCCCTTTGGGTATAATTTCAAATTGTTCTTCAGAATGGTTGGATCATTTCACAATTCTACCAACAATGCATTAGTGTCCCAGTTTTCCTACATCCCTTCCAACATTTATCAACATTTTTTTCTTGTCATTTTAGAGAATCTGAGAAGTATAAGGTGATACTTGAATTGTTTTAATTAGTATTTCTCTAATCAATAATAATAATTTTCTCTCAAGCCATAAGTTGTTGTAAAAAGCAATTCAAATACACATTTCAAGCTGAAGATGTCATTGAAAGCAAAACACTCTACCCTTTCCTACTTCTCTATAGTTCTTCAAAACTCAGAGGAGCTTTCTTTCCTCCAGGAATCTCTTCTGAGCTAGATAGCTTTCTTCCAATCAAATCAGTTCTCAGCAACAGCTGCAAAGCTATCTATTTCTCCTAAGCTAATCTTGGCTGGGTTCAGAATGAAGTAGCTTCTTTTCTCTTCAGCTCTTTTTTTTCTTCTGTCTACAGTCATTAATTTTGGTCAATGACTGATATATATTTCCAATATGAAGTGATTCATTTCTAGCTTAGAGTGAAAAATCAAAATTCACATTTCTGTCAGTTACATCAGATAGAAAATGTACAATTGTCCCTCAGTTACCAAAGTGTTCTAGTTGTTAGGGTTTTTCAATTGTCTCTCTCAAACACAAAAACCATATAAATATTCTATTTAGAAGAAAAAACATGTATATGTGTGTGTGTGCATGTGCGTGCACACATATATGTACATACAAACATATTCACCCAGGAGCATACACAGTGTTTGCATATGTGGGTACATCTGCATACATATGTACACATGCATACCTATATGTATATATAATATATAAATTTATACACTTACACACATTGTATATTTATATGTGTGTATGTGTATATACATGTACACATACATAAAAAAGTCTTTTTCTTCAATTATGCAGGAGTTTCTCTTTTCAATGTTTCTCATAGAAATGTACTTTTCCTGACATTTTTAGTAAATAAAAATGTCTAAAATGAGAAAGGGATATCAACTTACATAATCAATTCATGATAGATTTTATATGATCTTGTAGGCAGTATATCTTTAAGGCAGCTATAATATGGCCAACAAAACATAGCTTAGATGTAGAAAATTGTTTTCAGAATTCTTCTTGCACCTTATTATATTTTTATTAGAAATCTTCAATGGATTCATAAACCATTACAATTTTTTTCTTTTAAAATATTACCTCCTTTATTATGAGCTTACCATTACCAACAAAAATGAATATTTCAACACACTAAGGGAAAAAAGAGGAGGCTCATCTATGAAAGCATTAACTTCTATTACTTTTAATTTGTTCTATTTTAAGTATATAAGAAATGTTCTCACTTTTTTATACAAGTGAAAATCAGGCACACAAGTCTGTAGTTGCTGATATCTTAATCATCTGCTTCTTAGGTAAAAGAATGATCAGTACTTTTTCAATTCTTTTAGAATTTTTTTCTCTTTGAAATATCTTTAAAACTAATACTTGAGAACCTTTAACACTTCATTCTTTATCACATCTTTAGTTAGAACCAGATGCAATTCCTGACTCCATTTAAGAAAAAAATGTCACTTTGAATTCCTCACATAATATACCAGATATTATGATGATAAAGCCAAAACACAATAATTACGTTTTTGACAATGATATTATTGATAACAACAGAAGAAAAAATCTACTTGCATGAAATCTCTCACTTCTGCCTCAGAGTGTCAGTAATGTTTCTGTCAGACTCACCATATATAAAGTTTAAAATTTTCCATAGTTACCAAAATTTTGCAATTTATTGGGGTTTCCCAGTTCTTAACTTCACACACAACTTGAGTTATATAACTGATGGGCTTGATGAGTGGGGAGGGGAGAGGAAGAAGAAGGTGTTTTAGTCATTTTGATTTTAGTAAATCCTCTTTTTCTCAAGGGTTACTTTCATATTGATGCACATCTTTTTCCTTTCATATCTGTTGTTATCTTTCTTTTATAATCTATACATTCTCTTAAGACAATCCTGTTGCCCTGCACAAAGTACACATTGAATCACTATTGAATTTTCTGTTTTCTTCTTATGGAAATGTTTTTCATAACTTAAATTTCTCCAGGAAATCATGATACTCAGAACTAATGTCTTTGTTTTATTTTGGTCAGAAGCTTATTTAAACAGATCAGGTTGAAGGGGCTATTATCAAAGTCAATGACTTCTCATCTTTTCCTTTCTTCTACTTTGGTGTTTACTTTGACCTTTGCTTTAATCATTCAATGACCCACATCCTTGCAGACATCTGATGTTCAACCAACTGGTAGCTCAGTAAGCAGTCATTTCTTGCTTTTATGGCTGTGGTCAATTTCTTTTCTTTTTTTTTTTTAATCCTGTCCTTCTGTGCTTACACAGAGAGTTTTTCAATTTTCTTCATGAAAATATTCTTAATGTCTAGGAATGAACCTCCTGAATAATCAACAAGATATTTTCTTATTTCAATGCTTTACTATTAATTTACATTTTCTGGCAAAGTTGTCACTGTTCTCTCCTATGCTCATTTTTGCAATAAAATCATCATAGAACAAGGTTTATTTGTACTCATTTTGAAGGACCTTTTAAAGTTCTTTGATAGCAATTAATTATCTCTTCAACATGGCAACAAATGTTGTTGCATAAGGTATCATGATCTTTGTTCTGCTTCTATGGCAAGCTAAGGGCCCCATTGAACTGATATTTCATGTTGCTTTTGTCCATGAAGGGAAACCAAGTATGCCAACTTGGGAATCATCAAGATCTGAAACCAGTCTTAGATGCTTAATAATTAACCTAGTCATTTGTGTCTTACTTTCTTTAGCTGCAAAATAAAGAATTGGAATTTCTGACTTCTAAAATCTTTCCATGTTCAAAATTTATATTCCTATGAAGTTTTTTGCTTGTTTGAGAATGATCTATGAAATGCTTTTCCATTCAGGTGAAATTTTTGAAGTTTTCTAACTTCTTAACTAGTAAAAAAAAAAAACTAGTCAGTATGTATTAACTTTAGCTCCTCCAGATTGGTAGTCAACCAAAGACCTTACATCATATGTATTGATTAATAGTTTATGTTTGTAGGCAATGTAACACCTGTGCAATTCTTAATGGTCTCTGACCTCTGTTCTTCTACTTCATTATTGTCACTGTATAAACAGAAATGGACCACATAAAATTGAGGAAGTGTCTGTATGGTCTGTCCATTGCCTGAATTGTGATACAAAAATTCTTCATCTAGAGATCAAACTTTAATATTCAGTGCATAAAAAAACATTTTACAAGAGATAGGTTTTGAACTGTTCTATATTTCTGATAGACAAGGAGGTAACAGTTGTCAATCATGGTAGAAAAGATTCAGTAGAGGTATTCAGGGAAAAAAAAAAACACAACATTTTTGCCTGGAAGGCTCATGAGATCTGTAGAATGAGTAACTTAGGGGAATTGAGAAATCACCTTCCTAGGAAATTTTTCTAAGAGTAGGAAATAAACTCATCAGTATGAGATGTTGAGTGCTACTTTGCCTGAAGACAGTAGGATAGACCAGATCAGTGTTGCAAGTAAGTGTCAAAGATGATTATACTGTAAAAATTCTATCAAATCCATCACTTGTTCAAGGTTCCAATTCATAGTTATTTGTATGATTAACTCATCTTGGTAGCCATTTCACTTTCTTCTACAGTTCTTTTCATCTCACAATTAATAACACAGGGATATTCTTTTCTAGAAAATTGTACTAAAGAGTTTCCCACAGGCAGATTTCATTGGCAATGAAACAAAAGATAGTTGGAAAGGAGGGACAGCATAAACAAATTTCTCATTTTTCCTAGTATACACCGCTATTTTTCTTGCTTTTTCATTTGGGCAAGTGCTCATTTTCATGGTTAAACTGTTTGATCATTGGTGTTCTTTTTGACTCTAGTTGTCTATGAGCCTGTGAAATTAAAATATAATCAAAGACACTAAGCCCCAAGAACATCCATCTTAACTTCAGAACCTTTCCTGATTTTGTGACAGAAAGGAAATTAACTTATCTGTCTCAGAGACTGTGGTGTGGAATAGAAAAAATAGGATCAAGAGAAAGATACTTCCAAAGCAAGGTCAGAAAATTGAATGACCTTTCTTTAGTTTCATAATAACACCTGACTAACTTGGCATTCTTCAAGCATTTTAAGCAACAGGGTTATGTTTAATTTATCAGCAACTGAGACTGGAAGAGGTGGAAAATATTCTAGTTTTAGTTGTATTATTGGGGATTCAGATACTTGTAATTTGGGAACATTAAATTAGAGGGAATAATTCAAATGTGCCATTGTATTTGTGTGCATGTATGTGTGTGTGTGTATGTGTGTGATTAAATGACTCACTTTTACCAGTCCTATGATATGCAATAATTGGGTCCCTGTTCTATCAGTTATGCAAAATTGTTCATATTCTGTTTTAATATTAGTAACACCTTTCCCCAAAATACTTCTAATGTTTTATTCATGTGGGGGGTCATTCTAAAATGGCCTCTTGAATACAGCCATCCTAAAATTGCCTTTGGATATGCAAACTTAAAAAAAAACCTGTTTCCACATTTTTTTTCCCAGAAGAAAGAATATATGTTATTTCTAATGAATGAAAAGCAAACAGTAGCAGCAACAACAATATAATAACCACAAAAAGGCTCTTTTTAATAAGACATTTGATGACTCATTTTTTCTTTTGGTTTCTAAAAGAGTGGGATATTTTGTGATGAAATAATAATATTTCAAATTTTGATCATAAATATTCTTATGAGAAAAGTGCATAAATTCAGACAGTAACAAAATGGAATTAAGTGGAAATTAAGGTACTAGACTTTCCTAACAGATTGGATACTGAATTTGAAGTTAGGGAGGCTTAGGTTCAAATTCTGCCTCTGACACTTACTAGCTTTGTGCCCCAGGAGAAATCATTGACCTCTTGGACTCTAAGATTCCTCATCTGTAAGTTGTAAAAAGTTGGACTAGACAGCCTTTGAGATACCTTTCAACTCTAAATCTATGATCCAATAATAATCTTAGACATAGAAGAACCCAGGGCAAATTCTTATCATTGTCCATAAAAAAATACTCAGTTAACTTCATGTTGAATTATACAGAAATATATTTTTAAACATGAGAACTTAGTACAACTATTCACACTCTCGGAAACTTACAGACTAAAACAATTGAGGTAATAATAAATGTCAGCAATTACTCTTAAAAGATTTGAAAAATTATTTCTTTAAATGCATCTTTCCATCCCAAAGATCCTATGCAAGAGGGATAGGATTTAAAAAAAATTATATTTTTCAGAGAGAAGGAAGAGGAGAAGAGAGAGTAGAAAGAAATGGAGAAACTCCTAATATTTATATAAATGTAATATAATTCATATAATGCACCTGACTTGTCCCAATTTACCATTGCTAAAAACACACCTCACCAAAATGAATTAATCATAGATCTAATGCTGAAAGGGACATTGGAGGTCACTTGGTCCAACTAATTAATTGACAAATGATGATGATCAGATCCAGAAATGTTGAATAATTTCTTCAAGATTATCCAGAGAATAAGTATAAGAGTTCTCTGACTTCAGAGCGAGTATTCTTTAAACTATATTATGCTGTCTCATTGGTATAACATTTGAAGAGATGTCATTTTTGCTCTTTATTGCAAAGTATTAGTCATTCATAGAACAAGAAGTAGAGTTGATCATATTATGTTTAAATAAAATAGTATAAGAACTCAGTACATAATGGATCATCAATAGTTGGAAGGGGTGACATTTTGAGAATCATTGAAATAAAGTATGACAAAAAGAAGAAAATTGCTATTGGTAACATTGGATTTCAAAGGTTATTGTTTTTGCCGTTCCCAAAAGGCTATTGTCTTTGCTATTGATCAGAAGCTCTAGTGTTGTCTTGGATATGACTTGATATTTAAGAATATGACTTCACTTAGAATAGGCAATTACCTCAAAAAAGTGTTTCATGACTTCATCCAAAATAACTCTGTTCTGTGATGAATGTACAGTCAATTAAAATACTTGATGATGAAGCTTAAGGCACTCCCTACAAATCTTATACTAAGTGAAAATTGAATGTAATTGGTTTAGCCTAACCAACTTATCTCATGCCTGGTTTCATGCAATGATATTGAAATAGATTGGCCTATTTCTGATAGTGGTGATTTTGGAAGTAAAACTGTTGTCTGACAATTCTTTAAGTAACTAGCACTTAGATCAGGGATTCTTAACCTGGGATCTTTGAATTAAAAATAATTTTAAAGGTTATTTCAATATGACAAAATAATATTACATAGTTTGCTTTAAACTTTAAAAACATAATATTGAGAAAAGGTCCACGGTACTTTATCAAACTGCCAAGATATTCTGGGACACAAAACTTAAGAATCATTGATTAGAAGTAGGTAAATTGAGAGGGAGAGGAAGAGAAAAGAAGCTAGGGGAAATCAGGAAAGGTGTGTATACACTCATATTTTTTCAAATTAGAAGGAACTACTAGAAGGATAATGGTGCATGTACATGTTTCCCCAATAGAATATAAGATCTTTGAGGACAAGGATTGTTTCATGTTTGTCTTTGGCCACATGAAATGGGGCCAATTAATTGTTTGATTTCTCTGAGGTTCCTTGAAAATTTTTGCTTTCCATTGTTCACTCTTCAAGGTCAAATATGAAGATTTGTAAGCAATATTATTACCTGGAAAATGCTATGTCTGAACACTTATGCTAAGTGAATTGGATCAATTTCTATTGGATGAACCATATACCAATTTCAGTGTTTTTCATAAATTTTTAAACCAGTGGTATTATGATGTCATTCTACTTATTAATCAAAGGAAGAAGACTATAGTTTATGCTGAAAAGGCTGTCACCATCCAATGGCTCTTGAGACTTTTGCAATTCTATTGCTCCTATATGTTATTTCAGATTACAAAAGCAAGGCAGGACATGATGCAGAGACGGTGCTCAGGATCTGTAGCAAGTCTTCTTAAGGTTCACTACTACCACTATAAAGCAACCATTCCAAATTCTGTAATCTCCTCCTTCAAACTCCACTCAGATAATGGCAAACTGCCATTATCCCTCTAGTGATATCTTCCCCTTAGTTTGAGAAGTATTGTCCTAATTCATATTTTAATAAAGTTAGGGAGTCATTACAATTTTCCTATTGGGTCAAGAACTCAAAGATTGACTTGTGACCATAAAACAGGGAGAAAACTCTGTCTCAGTCTTTATATGATCTACACCTAAATAAATTACCTTCTACAACACTTGCATACAGAGATACAATTTGTATATAACTCCATTCCCATAGGGACAGGAAGAAGCAATGCATCTCATACACAATTGCCACCAAAGAGCTCAAGGATGAATGTTTAAGTCCAGACATTGACACATACCCCTAAATTTTCAAAGCTTTGCTTGCAATTTCAGTCCCCTGACTCCTATTCACTATAATGGAAGTCAGGTGGCAAAGCCCCAATGAAAACTCCTTGGAAATTTAGAAGACAGCATAACAGTATTCTTTTGTTTTTGCTGGAGAAACATTTATATGGGACATAAGTTCAACTGTCCATGAAATGATGCACTAATCTCTAGAGTTCACAATGCAATTTGGAGTATATTTTCTTCTCCATGTGCATGCAATTGTAAAGGTAATTGCCACCCTGAAGTATGTTGAGTTCTGCTCATGTCACACACACACACACACACACACACACACACACACATATACGAACATACACCCTTACAAATATTCTAAAGTCTAAGACAAACTACATTTTCATAGTAAATTTATAGGAAAATGAAACTTTCAAATAAACAAAAAAACTAGAGAATTAATCTTCATTACATCTTCATTTTGATAATTTTCTCTGCTAGTACTGTTTTGTGCACATTTCCCTTCTCTATTCTTGGATTGGGATGCTGCTTTTTACAAAAGTTTTTATTTTGGAGGCATTATCATTAGTTTCTAACCTGACTGGCATCATCTGTACGTGATGTGGCTTTGGTGCTGAAGCATCAGGTTTCTTTGCCTCTGTAGTTCATTCATTATATTTGAATGCTACATGTGTTTAAAATCTGGCAATTATACCCGATCAAAAATAACAAAGGCCAAGTTCAACCACTAGGGAAATTATCAAAATTCAATGTCTGCTCAACAACTGTTCATCAAATTAATTACATCCTAAAGATCAGAGACATGAAGGGTAGGTTCAGAAGTAGGGTAACTATTTGAATTTTGGGGCAACCATGCTTGGGATTTAAATTCAAGCAGGTCAAAAGAAAGGCTGCCCTCATTTTTTGAAGACCCAATCTGTTCTCTAGGTATGAACACATGTCTTCACCAACAAAAAATGTAATTGGATACTTAATAGTTTCCCTCTGAGAAAATCCACTTGTCTATACTTCACAGTTCAGTACTTAATTATATTTTGTCATATAACACTGGTTATTCCTTTACCCATGCACATCATCATGGCATGGTGGTAATCCTTAGGTTTTAAAGGTTATGTCAAGTTTGAACTCCTTTAAAGGTGTGAACTAAGTGCATAAGTACCTTATAAGAATTGTAATATATTATAATAAATTATTATATAATGATAGGTATTATATAATTATATCAATTTTCACATAGGTTTTCAAGGTTTGCAAAGTGCTATAAGTGTATTATTTCATTTGATCCTTGCAGTGATTATATGGAAAAGAGATTGAGGCTAACATAGATTAATTGACTCACACAGCTAATAAGTTCATGAGAAAGGATTCAAAATCAAGACTTTCAGATTCTAAATTAACCCTCTTTCTATTACACCATCAAACTACAAATGTTTAGCAAACCTCAAAGTATTATAGAAATGTGAACTCTTGCCAACAGAAAATAATCTACTAAGCTACAGTGGTTTCAATCTATATCAAAGAAGACTGATTGATGAATTCATAAGCCTTTTAAAGTTTCAGGGTCGATGGTTCATAAATGTAGATCTGTCAGGGGCTTCAGAAGCCATTTAATACAACCACCCCATTTTAGAAAGCTAAAAACAAGGTCTATTCATGTGATTTGATAGGTCACAAGTGTTAGATCTAAGATTTGGATTCCAATCCTTTAACTCCAAATCAATCATTCTTTGTACTTTATTATATGGCCATTTTTTTCAGATTCACTCATTTTCCTTTCTCTGATAGATTATAAGTGCCTTACAAGAGGGGATTATGCTTTATATTTCTTTCATGCCTCCTATTGAGTGCTAGTTGCTCAATAAATATTTGGTTTATTAATTGTCCTCATTCCATTTGGAGTCACCATAATGTCCATAATGATTACTATCAAAATTTTTATCTTCGCATGGTACTGTTAGGTATTATGGAAAATGAGTTAATTGATAAGTCTTCTACCCTTTGGGAAAATATTGAAAAAGTCAAACAACTGAACCAACATTGAATGCATGCATGAATTAAGATTCTTATCAGAAATTAGTTTAATTAAATATTGGCTTATAGAATGTTTGGGTTTTAAAATATGTTTAAATTGATTTACTTTTGTTTTACTTCTAAATCTCAGTAAAAGCTATGTTCTTTATTCTCCTTGATATTACTTCTTCCTTCTTTACCCTCCATCCCGCCCAGTCCCATTTTCTGAGAAATTTTGCTTCTGTGTTAATGCTTTACCTCTTTCAATGCTGTACCTATTCAACTCAGCTTCCACTGTTTCCTTTCCCATCTGACTTCAAACATATTTAGATCTATTCTCTCTTAAAAACAAACAAACCAACAACCCCAGACATGTTCATGACTCTACTACCATATTGTCTTTTTAAAATTTTCTTCCTCCATTTCCTCATTAGTAACTTCTTTCTAAAATATATTCAGTCTATCTTCCTTCCAGTGCTATTTCTCTAGTTTAGCTATATACTCACTGAACATTTTTAGCCTGATCTAATACCCTTTCCAAACTCTTCATTCTCTTTTATTTTATAAGGCTTCTCAAACTTACTGCCATCCTTGGTTTCTGAGACTTTGTCTGCCATTCATCTGTTTTCTTGTTTGTTACTTTATTCTGCCACTGCAAGACTTAGGGAGTCCTTAAAGCTCAGTATTAGATATTCTACTTCTCTCTCTTCAGACTTTCTTAGAAAAGAAGATTCATTCTTGTGGTGTTACATATCTATTCTATTTAGATGATTCTCATACATGTATTTCTAATCCTGACCTAAACTCCAGTCTCCTATCTCTAACTCTGTACCAAATACTTTTATTTTGGTATTCTTCCATCTTAAACAAAGCATATCTAAGATCCATCTGATCTTTCTATCTATTCACTCACAGAATAATTCTTGTTCCCAATTCCATAGGATTGTAGAATTGGAACAGACTTCAGAGGTCATCAAGGCCAACCTGCACCTAAAGTATGAATTCCCTTTGTAGTATTCCTGACAAGTGGTTATCCAGCCTTAACTTGAAGACCTCCAATGACAGGGAACTCATTATCTCCAGAGGCAGCTCCTTCTAGTTTTGGACAGCTTTAGTCATTCAAAAGGTTTTCCTTATATTGAGCTGAAATCTGCCTGTCTGCAACTTCCCCCATTGGTTCTACTTTTGCCCCCTGGGGCCAAAATGAATAACTTTAGTACCTCTTACACATGACAACCCTTCAAATCTATGAAAAGTGCAATAATATTCCTTCATAAATCTTCTCCAGCCCAAGATAAACATTGTTATTTCCTTCAACTGGTTATTATATGGAATAATTTCAAATCCCTGCATCATCTTGGTTGCTCTCCTCTGGACATAATCTAGTTCATCAGTGTCTCCCTTTAAAATGAATTGCCTAGAACTATAGTTCTTCAGATGAGATTTGAGCTGATCAGAACACAGTAAGACTATTACATTTGTCTTCCTGTAGATGATACTGTTAATTGCTCTTGAGAATCAGCTTCCAAATTTTGTTATCATGAAATTTAAAAAATAGTATATTTAAAAAAACATCATTAAAGTCTGTTAGCTGATGTCCCGATTTAACTTTTGACTACTGCCAATAGTATTATTATAAAACACCTTTTTGTTATGCTAAAAATATTCCCCCTAATACTTAAACATCTAGCCAAATTTCTATATACTTTTTGTGAAAATCTGCAGAATTTAACTTTATTCTCTCTCTCCAACTCCATTTCCTTCTCTCTAGTCCAATCTTTTGTTCCAACCAGAAAGGTCTCTTTACTTTTCAGATTACATGCTATGCTTTTTTCCTATTTACATGTTTTTGCATATACTTTTCCTTCTTATGGTAATTTTCCCCTCTATTCTCTTCCTTTAAAAAATAATTCAGGACTTTTTGGTGTCTAGCTAAAATCCTACTAGATCTACAGAGCCAAGCATTTCAGCCATATTACTTTATCTTAAGAGTCATTGAGATATAATGGAAAGAGAGCTAGACTTTGTCTAAGAAAAACGTTAGGTTTGAATCTTGATTCTAACACTCTAACAGTAGCTTTGTTATAGTAGCTGTGGGGCATGTAACAAGTGATGTATACAAGCCATGAGCACGTCATATAAACTCTCTCAAAATCCATATTTCCCTTTTGCAAAAATGAAGCTTATGATAAAAAGATCTGTAACCTCTACCTTACAATGTTGTGAAGATCAAATGAAATCATGTAGATTACTGTTCTTAATGTCTTATAAATGCTGGTTATTATTATTTCTTCCACCTCTGAGTAAGGTCAGAACAAAATCTAATTCCCTGATCATTTTGAGGAGGAGGATCCCTTTAGCTTATACTTGTGAATTTAAGTGCTTGTCAAAAATTGGTTATAAAAATCACAAAAAGGTATCAACTAAATCCTTTTATTTAAATAAAACAGCAAACAAAATTGAAGAAGTTATATTGAGTAGAATATACAAAAGAATACATGAGAATAAATGAGCTTTTCATCTGAGAGAGAGACAAAATTTCATCTCAAAGGAAACAGAACAAATAACTTTGAAGGAAGTCTATACTTAGTAGTCTTTGGAATTTCAAAGAAGTCTAGGCATATAATGGTATCAACTTTCCATATATTTCTGCTTCAAAGTCTTTCAACCCCTATATCACATCCATGAAGTGTCTTCTGCTCATCTATCTTTTGTTAATAGTCTCTGGGATCAATTCAATAAGTCTCATATATGTACACATTGATGTTTTTATCCGTCTTTCTTTTAATTCTTTCCATCTCTTTCTGTAAGCAGCAGTGTTGTCTTTCCCCCATCCTGATGTAATGGAAGCCAGATTACAGTACAAAAAACAGATTTCAAAATTTCCTGGAGAATATAACATATGAACAGTATTAGAACTGAACCATTATCACAGTCTGAACTGTTACCCATAATTATTAAAATATAACATCAATCAATGAAAAATTAAGAAGAAAAAATTTAAATGAATGTCATCATACTAAATACTTCAAGATTGTTGGAATGAAACACTTTAAAATTATAGACACCTTGCAGAGGAGATACAATTCATGTAGAATTCATATAGGATGAGGTTTATCTCATAGTTGTGTGAAGATGTGATGTTTTTTGAGCCTATGAAGGATAAGTTTATAGGCTAATACTTATTTAACCATGCACAGCAATTATTTTATCTAGTTGTGTAATAGTCCCTGAAAATTTTAATGCAAAAGCCTCAGGACTTGTCCCAAGACTATTTCTTTTTGGTCTATGAAAAAGATGATAACAAGATGAAGTAGATGATGATGATATTCATCACCATTATACAGTATTTAATTAAATTCAAAAAGTGTATATTGACTACAGTGTGGTGGGCATGAGGAATACAAAGATAAAAATTTAAATAGTGCTTGAGGTTTATGGATGGAACATAAGTGCTCACAAGTGCTCACAAAGTGGTCTGAAAAAGTGATACCAGGACACTCTCAAGTTCTTTCTTAAGAACTTCAGAACTGATTATATAACATGGGAGACATTGACATAGGACCACCCAGCATGGCAAGGCTTCACCAAAGGAGGTACTGTGCTCTTTGAGCAAAGCAGAATTGAATTAGTCCAGAAGAAATATGAGGCATGAAAATATTAGAAAAGCTACCCTAAATGTTCATAGGAACTATTTGTATCTGATCTGCAGCAGAGCATTCTGAGTTCATATTGGTCTGATCAGCCAGAGTCTACTGTATACTGTAACTCAACTCTACCATAGTGATGTCATTTTGGTCCTCTCTGAGTATGAATGACAACAGCCATTACCAATAACCTCCAGTAGGGCATGGGGAGAGAATGTATAATAATAAACACTATATGTGTACATATAATATGTACATATGTATATATACATATATATAAAACATGTATATAAATATCATAAATATAAACAATAACACTATAAATATAAAGAATAAATACTATATGTATTCTATATCTAGATCTATCCATCCATCTATCTAGTCATCTTCTCTCTCTCTCTCTCTCTCTCTCTCTTCTTTCTCTCTCTTCCTCTCTCTCTCTCTCTCTCTCTCTCTCTCTCTCTCTCTCTCTCTCCTCTCTCTCTCTCCTCTCTCTCTCTCCTCTCTCTCTCCTCTCTCTCTCTCTCTCCCTCCCTCCCTCCCTCTCTCTCTCTCCCTCTCCCTCCCTTTCTCTCTCTCTCTCTCTCTCTCTCTCTCTCTCTCTTTCTCCTCTCTCTCTCTCTCTCTCTCTTTCTCCTCTCTCTCTCTCTCTCTTTCTCTCTCTCTCTCTCTCTCTTTCTTTCTTTCTCTCTCTCTTTCTCTCCTTACCTCCTTAGGGGCACATTGGACTAGGAACAAGAGAGAAAGAAATTTTAAGAACTCATCCCTGGAAGGTACAGTAGAGAAATGATGTACTTAATGTTGTAGAAAAAATAGATTTCAGGACTCTAATGGTAAAGGCTAGTAACTCTATGGTGGGGCTGTCTATTAGTCTGTGCTCCATGAAGGGTTAGCTGTGACCAGGTAAAACTGGATGTCTTTTTCAGAACAATATAAAATAAGACAAGAAGATCTCTTGTGGGAAGTTTAGTCTTCTACTGAATCTACCTAAATCTCAGTTCTATTCCTGGTTCTATGAGTTTCAGGTTTAAAATTCCTCTTGAGTTTCTGTCTTTTCATTTAAAAGACAAATTTTACTAAGAGTGGGAGTTGATATTGGGTAGCCCTTCTTTAGCTTTTCATAGGAGAGCAACTATGAAGATGAAGAGATTCAAACCATGTTTTTCCTGGAATTTCTGGTTTTGAGGCAATGTAATATTCTTTCTAAAATGTGATGTTCTGCATACATATATTGTATTTAACATATACTTTAACATATTTAACATGTATTGGTCTACCTGCCATCTGGGGTAGGGGTGGGGGGAAGGAGGGGGAAAATTAGAACAAAAGGTTTTACGACTGTCAAGGCTGAAAAATTACCCATGTATATATCTTGTAAAAAAAAAGCTATAAGAAAAAAAAGTAAATTGTAATGTTCTCTGCTGAGGTTTTCTTAGGGTCTCTGGAGGCAGCCTTCATTTCAGGTCAGTAATCACCACAAGTGCAGCCAGGTATAAAGTCCAAATCCTTTATTATCTCTTTCCAAGTCTTATCTCCTTCACTTGGGGTTTGTCTAGTTTTCTGGAGGCCTTCTGGAGTCTTGGTTTCAGTGGAGAAGTGAAAGAAGAGAGCCTGCCACCAAGGCAATGTGAGATGGGATGAATCTATCTGAGTCCAGGGGCTTGTGCTCCAGCCTTCAGCCTCCAAACTTCTGTCCACTTGTCTCTCTGAATCTCTGAATCTCCCTGGCTAAGGCTTCTAGTTTATATGCTACACACTGAGTACAAACCAATCATTATATTACTAGGAAATCATTATTTGTAGTAGGATTAAATCAATGCTAAACTAGATTTAACCATTGTCTCCTCAATTCCACTTAGTACCTTGTTTCAAGTTCTGGCCTATAACATCTCCTTGTAGGATTAAATCAACTATACTGAACCATGCTAAATTAGATAATTATTGTCTCTATCTATTCCACTGACTTAGTACTTTGTAAGAATCCTTTGTTTCAAGCTTAGAGTTCTGGCCCATAACATCTCCTGCTTTCTTTTGTTTTAGAACATAGGTGGTCATGACCTCCCTGACTTCTCAAGGAGGTGAGAACCCCAAAAATGTAAGTGATCATGCCTTTCTTGATGTCTCAGGAAGGGAGATGAAAACACCAAAGAAAATGGGAAATCAAATCATATTAGTGGGTTTCTGAAGGATCGCACTAAACATAAATCCAAAAGTAATCTATTGTCCATTATTTCATGTGCTACGACTGTTACAGAATTTTAAAACCAGCAGGAATCATTGGATTTCCTGAGATGAAAAAATGTTAATGAGACTATTGCAGGACTCAAAACTTGCAGGAATTACTGGATTCCTGGCACATGAAATAATGGACAATAGATTACTTTTGGACTATTTCTAGGACTTATGGACATGTATAATTCCTCATGTTGATTCATGTTATTTGTTACATCACTACTAGCCTGTGTTATGTTATTATGTGCTTATGTAATTTATGTAATTATGTGTAATACCTCCCATATTGATGGGTGAATAAGGCTCATTGGCCTTTTCCATCTGTGAAAATACAAGCAAAACCTCTTCCCAAAGCAGTTAACCTATCTAATCCCTTCTATTTACCACTTTCTAAATATCTTCTCATCACTGGCAATTACATTGGAGCTGCTTGAACGGGACATGCCCTTCTGTTGGGTTAAAAAAGCCTGTATTCTCCCCAATTGTAATCCCTGTCTTCCATCTGATTACTTTTTAACTGATTGATCATGTAATCCCTTTCTGACACCTGTCTTAATATTGAATTTCTAAAGCCTCTCTGGGTGTAACCTTGGTGGCCATCATGCCCCACAAGGAGTCCTGAAGCTGGGCCCCACCTCTCATTTCCCTGGGTCAATCTACATTCTGAGGCCCAGTGGAAACCTTGGTTGCATTTTGGACATAGTGTTTTTGGTCTTCTCTCACCCTGTCTTCTCATTCTATCTCTATACCTACATTGAGCTTTCAGATGTCCAATTTTTCCACACTGAAAGCATTAGTGAGTCTCTCTAGAAATCCCTTGCCAAGAGAGACCATGTCTTCCCATTTTCATCATAGTCTGGGTATAATAAGCATTTGTGCCCACTGTGGCACAACGTCTTATGATCTCCTCTAAAGGAACATCTTTGGGTAGTCCCCATATAATTCTTCAACAAACTTTATTAGCGTTTTCCTTAGCCAGTTGTTTTATCATAATTCTTGTAGTTGCATTTTCTCCAATGGTTCTTATGGCAGCTGTTTGCAAATGTCCCACAAAATCAACAAAATGTTCATTGGAACCTTGCTCCATTTTTGTGAAGGCTTCCCCTCCATCTTTTCCTGGGAGGGTGCACCAAGCTTTGATTGCAGCAGCAGTAATTTGCTCATATGCTGCTATAGGGTAATTAATCTGTGCTGAATTGTATTCATTCTGACCTTCACCTGCTAGTTGGTCAAAGGCAACTGGAGTATTAACTTCATTTTGCTTATTGCACTGGGCTTGAATCCCACATAATTCATGATACTCCAAAAGCCACAACAAGTTTTTTCCAGGTTCTAAACATGTCCTTACTATACATTTCCAATCATTAGAGGTTAAGATTTCATAACCCAAATTCTCTAGTAACATCTGAACATAAGATGATGTAGCCCCATAAAGAGTGCAACCCTTTTTCAATTCCTTAACTTTTTCCAGATCAAAGGAGTGTATCTTCTCTGTTATTGACCTGAAGAGTCAAGGTCTTCAATTACAGGGTATGCATTTATTAAATCAAATTTATCCGGTCCTTCATTTTTTTTTTTTGCTTTTACCAGTGCTTTTTATAATCTTGTTATAGGCTGCTTCATAGCTAGTGCTGATTGTGTTACTACCTTTCCCCCTCCTCCTTCTCCCTCCACTCAGGGAGAGTTAATTGAGGGAAGTAGGTCAGGGGATGGGGAATGCCCTAATAGCTCCTGCTGTGAAGTACCACACTCAGAATTGTACTTAACTCCATTCTTATCTGATTCTTCAAACTTTTCACTTAGTTTATCTGGATCCTCCCCCTCCTGCTCTTTTTTCTTTTTTCTTATTCTAATACTTATAAAATTTCCTAAAGCCAGTTGTATTAAATTATATATATAAAGTATTTCTTTAGAAATTGAGTCAGTTTCTTTTTGTACAGCAAAATAATTGTATGGATATGTATACATATATTGTATTTAACTTATACTTTAACATATTTAACATATATTGGTCAACCTGACATCTGGGGGAGAGGGTAGGAGGAAGGAGGGGAAAAACTGGAACAAAAGGTTTTGCAATTGTCTATTCTGAAAAATTTCCCATGCATATATCTTGCAAATAAAAAGCTATAATAAAAATTGGAAAAAAAAAGAGATTGAGTCAGTACCATTATCACTGTAGTATTGACATAGTTGCTCTCCTACTAATTTCTACTCGTCTGGATTCAATTATTTTTCCTTAGAGAACCAAGGAGATGTGTACTGTACTGTTTCTAAAAGTTCAACGATCTACTCCCAAGTTATAACCAAACCTTGGCTTTTCATAAGGCTAACAATGCTCTCTACACATTTTCCTTGAATTGGAAAAAAGGCTGTTTTCTAGACATCTACCCCCATTTTAGCTGAAATATTACTTTAACTCCTAACAAAGTTTCCTTCTTTATTTTTGTACTCATCCTAATTTATGGGTTACAGATGAAGGTTCTTGGTCCCACGTGCTGGTGCCAAAATGTACTATTTTCTCTAAAATGTAATGTTCTCTGTTGAGGTTTTCTTGGGGTCTCTGGAGGGCAGCCTTCATTTCAATTCAGTAATCATCACAAATGCAGCCAGGTGTTAAAGTCCAAATACTTTATTATGTCTTTCCAAATCTTATCTCCTTCACTTGGGGTTTGGCTAGTTTTATGGAGGCCTTCTGGAGTCTTGATGTCAGTGGAGAAGGGAAGGAGAAGAGCCTGCTGCCAAGGTAGTGTGAAATGGGATGAATTTGTCTGAGTCCAAGGGCTTGTGCTCCAGCTTTCAGCTGGAGTCTTCTGTCCGCTTGTCTCTGAATCTCTGAATTTCCCTGGCTGAGGCTTCTAGCTTATATGATACATACTGATACAAACCAATCATTATATCACTAGGAAACCATTATTTGTTGTAGGATTAAATCAATGCTAAACTAGATAGATTTAACCATTGTCTTCTCAATTCCACTTAGTATCTTATTTCAAGTTCTGGCCCATAACATCTCCTTGTAGGATTAAATCAATCATACTGAACCATGCTAAATTAGATAACTACTGTCTCTATCAATTCCACTGATTTAGTACCTTGTAAGAATCCTTTGTTTCAAATTCAGAATTCTGGCCCATAAGAATTCAGCCATCATACCATATTAGAGATTTTCAGCATTTTGGAAATGAGTAGGTTCCTAGATCCTTTGTAGATGTTTTATTTTTTTATTATGCATATGATTTAGTTATTGTGTCTGGTTGTTTACTTATTGACACCTTTTTTTTAAGAATAAAAAAAAATCACCATATGCACTATCCAAGCATCATTATTATGCCACACTTACATGTCTAGGGATCCCTGAA
Source organism: Sminthopsis crassicaudata (assembly GCF_048593235.1). Lineage (NCBI taxonomy): Eukaryota > Metazoa > Chordata > Mammalia > Dasyuromorphia > Dasyuridae > Sminthopsis > Sminthopsis crassicaudata. The sequence continues at coordinate 115,804,346 of NC_133618.1, forward strand.
GGCATTACATTCAAGAAAGAAATGAAGTTCCTCAATAAGCTAATTTTAAATTGACTTAATACTCCTTGACAACACTGAAGATAGAGTGAAGGAACAGAACACTGCTGATTCTGAGAACTATAGAGAATATGGCAGTAACTTGAGCTTCTGACCATTGTGTAAGAAAATTTTCAGACTGAACACAGGACTCACCAGGGCCTGCATCTTCAGAGTAAAACAATACTGAGCAATCATTTGTCAACATAAACTGTCAGTTAAATAAACAATGTAATTTGGTGGAGGTAGAAAGAAATAATACCTTCAATTCACAAAATGTGACATTAAATAAGACAATGTATAACAAATAACTTTTTAATGCCAAGAGAATAATAGAAATGTAAATGATACATACTGTGTAGCTATAGCTAAACAGTAACAATAATGATAGTCTATATTTGTATAGTGCCTTATGAGGGTTAGGGATTCAAATTTAAAGGAAGTTCCATCAAAGAAAAATTGCTATGAAATATGAAGCATAAAAATGAGGTTAAAAAAGTTGTATTTACTTTGTATCTTTAGGGAAATTGTCACAATTCTCCAGTATTTCCCTGAATTCCCTCCTTCCTCCATATTTCTCCCATTGCCAAGAAAAACAAGACTCTTAACACACTGACCCACAATATAAAAAGTAAAGTTGGCATATTCCAGATTAATTGAGTTCATTATTTTAAGTCTAGGAATCTGTATAAAGAAAAATAAGGACAATTGATGTCCCTTCTACAAAATCAAATAAATAATAGACTGCATAATCAATTGTTCTTTTCAACTTCTGAAAGCTGTTAGTACTATCACAGGTGATTTTTCTGACCTACTAAATGGTTACCATTGTCTGGGCAATGCAAACCTTAGCAAGGTGGCTTGAATAGCTCCAACTATTACGGAAAAAAGAAAGATAAAAAGAGAAGGAGAAGAGAGAAGGAAGTAAAGACAGAAAAGACAGACATAGAGGAGTAAGAGACAAAGAAGGAATACAAAGGGAAGTAACTAAAGAGAGAGATAAGAGGAAGAGAGAGACTGAGAAAGGAAGGAGAAAGAATAGGAAAAGAGAGAAAAGAGTCAGAGAGAGAAAAGGAGAAAGAGGAGAACATAGATAAAAAAGAATTATATTGTAAAGAATTCAGTTTTATCACTTGAATGCAAATAAATACAATATTTTATCATTTTTAAGGTACAAGATAATTTCAAATCAGGATGCTTAATGGATTATGTCAGGCTTCATAATCTAGGTAAAAGAATATTGAGAATGATCTATCAAGTCAAATTAATAGAGCATATAGATGAGTCAAGTTAGATAATGCAAATGCTATTTCAATGAGTCACCTTTGAAAAGGTCAGGAGCATGACACTTGCCTGTACAGAGTTCTTGGCTAAAAAAATAAATTGAGCCAAAGACAGTTTGGCTATCAATGATTCTTTTTTGAATGATCAAATTATATATTACTGAAAGAAATCATTGAAATCATAACTCTTAATATTTTTGAAAGAATCCTTCATAATCTATGGCAGTTCAAGGCTTATAAGAAAGAAGTTGGGGTAATACTAGGTCTTAGCTATGTTATTATTGCTGTCTCCTTTGCCACAAAGATGGCCCCACCTGTGCAGTAGGCATGCCACATTGATTGTATAATACTCACCCAGTATGCCAATTACAGTCTAGAGAGTGAACTTAGAAGGGAGCTCAAAACATCTGTAATGATTTCTTTGGAACCATTAGAGTCTATCTTATTAAGTCTCATTTTTAAAAAATTTCAGGTCATCTATTACTGCCTTGTAGACAGTTCTCTCAATCTAGTTTAATCTACTAGGTGCTGCCTGAGCATCAAAGTGTCTTCAAATCCATCATCTAATTCAATCCTGTGAGGTAGATAGGGGAGATGCTATATTCATTTTGGAAATGTTGAAATTGAAAGACCAAGAAAGCTAAATGATTTTGCTAAGGTCATATAGTAAGCTAGATTTTGAAATGATATAAAAGAAATCATTTTGAAAACTCTAAATCATCATAGACATGTGAAATGCTTTCAATATTATAAGGATTAATGTATATTGCTAAACACAGATGTGAGGAGCATCTGTATAGTGACTCATGGTATACACTTTTGTATACATTTTTTCATACTGTATGTAGATTTTTGTATACATTTTCTCATTTATAAAATGAAATATTTCTATTTCATGAAAGTTAGCTTTGACTTCATTATTATTATCCTTATAATTATTGTAGATTTTTAGAATCTCTACAAATGTGTGAATTCAATTATGTCAGTTCTGATGGTTAAAAGAAAATTACTATTTCAGAATAACCTGGTTTTAAAGCATTGGTCTAAAGAGAGAATTCTGGGAAGATGGCAGATGTAGGTTAGACAACTTTCCATTCTCCAAATTTCCTCTACCCAAAAAGAACATTTTCTCAGAGGCAATTTAGAGCAGCGAAAATTAACAGAAGTAAGAGTAATACAATTGTTCTTCTAAGATATCCTGAGAGGAAAGACCTAACCTCCCAGGAAAGAGATCCAGATCAATTTAAGTTCAAGTTCTTCCAGGCTAATTCTGCACAATAAACAAACATCCCTGAAGGCAGCCTCACTCTTACAAATTTTCACTTTATAGACAGTGTAGAGGCCTGAAGACTGAGTCAGAGAAGATTGAAGGACATTTCACAGTAGAAGGATGACCAACACAGCTCCAGAATGGCTATTGCTTTGGGAGAGAAGAAGCTATCACACACCTGAGGAGTACCTCAGAGAAGTAAGGATTCTGCTTGCTATGGACACTTATAGGTAAGGAGAGTCGCTGGTGTCAGTTACATGGAAGAGAGGATGACTGCAGTTTGAAGCCACAGAGAGTAAGATCATAGGTAGGACAGTGTGACATGGAGAGCTGTAGTTGTGATTTAGGAGTGGAGAGGAGAGGATAAAGAAGGGATTTGTTAGAGGGGTGGGTAGGTTAATGAATAAGAGGGCAATGTAGCTGGTTAAAGTAAATCAGAGGACTGAGGAGGGATAGGAATAGGGTGAGGAAAAATAGGAAGGAGGAAAATATACAAGTAATTATAGTTTGGAATGTGAACAGGGTGAATTTACGCATAAAATAGAAACTGATAGCAGATTGAAAATTTGAATTCAATAATATGTTGCTTTATGGAATGTTAAAAAAATGAGAGTTGTACACAAAAATAAAATAAAACTCAGGAGAAGAATTTATCATCTAAAAAGCAGGAGTAATCATGATTTCAGACAAAGTTACAATTAAAATGGATTTAATAAAAAGAAAAATAGAAAAACTATACTGTCATCAATATTACTCAATATTGTTTTAAAGCATTTAAAATAACTAGACAGTATAAAATACCTGAGAGTATATATGTGAAAACAATATAAATATAAACATAAAACATTTATTTATACAAATAAAGTTAGATATAGATAATTCAAATAATATTTGTAATTGGATAAATAAAACCAATATTTATTTTAAAGTAATAATTTTACAAAGTTAATGTATTTATGCAATGTATCCTAATTAATTTACTTAAAAATCATTTTACTGAATTAGAAAATAAATAACAAATATCATTTAGAAGAACAAAAGGTTTGGAACTTCAAAGAAGCCAAGGGGAAAATAGAAAGGAAGCAGATTCAGTAGTATCAGACTTTAAACCATATTATAAGGTAAAAGCATTGTGGAAGTATAAAATAGATAATTTCAATAATTTTCTTGTATAAAAAATGTATACAGCCAAAAAATGAAGAAATGAAGAAAATTGGGAGGGAAAGTTTTCATAAGACAGTATCTCATTGTGATTAGGTTGGAATATTTTTGAAATGTAGGAAATGGTGAGATGATTGATTTAGTAAAACATGGACTCAGACTTATGAAAGAAGTTCTATCAACCTTCAGAGAAATGGATGACAAGTGGAAATAAGAATAATATGGCCTTAAATATATGTATATATGTGCATATGTATATATTAATAGGTGTTTATGTATATGCACACATTTTATTTATGCATACATATATACATACACACATATATGAATTTCATTGTGCAAAGGTTTCACCATCTTATATGCTATTCCTAACATGTAAATACAGAAAAAAATGAGCTCTTTTAAGTATCTAAAAATCCACTCAATAAGTCAGTCCATCTATCTATCCATCCATCCAACTATCTATCATTTATTTAGATAATATTATATAAAGAACATGAATATGGAAGAAATACACTATGTTAGATATATCTAAACTACATTGTTATAGTAAAATAGTTACATAGACTTCAGGTCCATTACAAGTCAAGGCTGTGTTATGGCTGTTAAAATAGCAAATGGAATCTGTATTAAGAAAGACATGGCTTCTAGGAATATGAAGATGATAGGCATGCTTAATTTTGTCCTGTTCAGTTCATATCTAGAGTAGGCACCACTTTTTAGGAAACAAATATAAGTTAGAGAACATTCAAAGAAAGTAAACAGACTGATGAAGGATCTCTGCTTACATAATAACTCTGATTGAAAGAATTGAAAGTGTTTGGCCTGGAGAAAAGAACATTTAGAGGATTCAGGATAATAGTTTTTAACGATTTGAAAGAATTTCATTTAGAAAAGAGATTATACTATTCTGGTCTCAGAGACCAGATGAGGGAACATGCTTTTCATCTGAAGGAAGCTAAAAGGTCAAGTATGATAGAAGTGAATTCAAAACTTATAACCCTGAGTAAGTCAATTAAGCTATCTTAGCTTCAGTTTTCTCATGAGAGGCAAATAGTGAATAGAGGTATATCTGAAGTCAGGAAGACGAGTTCAAATCCAGATTCAGATACTAGCTATATGACTTTGGATAAGTCACTTAACTCCAGTCTACATCAGTTAACTCAATAGGAAAATAAAGATAATAGTACCTATTCACCAGGGTTATGAAGGTGAAGTGAGATAATCTTTAAAGTACTTAGCATTGTACCTGGAACATCATAGGTACTTTAATAAATACATCTTTCCTTCCCTTTTTCAATCTATGAAATGGAGAGAATAATATTTACTTTAAAAGAATATTGTCTCAATCAAATGAGAAAATGTGAAAAATGCTTTGTGGACCATAAAATGCTTTACAGATAGTAGTAGTAGTATTCATAGGAAGAAGAAGAACATATTAGGTCCTTTACTGCAGTCTGTTGAAGTCTTTTGGGAACTTGAATGCTATCTCATATATTGATGATATTTTTCATCTTTGTGCCACATGTAAAGTTGAAAAGAAGCCTTTATCTAATATCTTCTGATTCTGGTTGCTAGTTATTCTTCACTCTTTCGTTTTCTGAAGTATTCATTGGGAATATGTAAAGATTTATATCCATGAATGCTCAAACATAAGTACAAAATTATATTTCAATGACAAAGAGGAATCATTTTTGATCATCTATCAGTTTAAATTATCTTCACCATTTGTCATATTCATCAATACAGATAATCAAGAATTGACCATATATTTTTAAACTTATATCCATTGTAAATTGAAGTTTAAAAAATTAATCAATTTTGTCTCATGGGTATGGTGCAGGGTCTTAAAACCAAAAGACGATATGAAGTCAAGATCAATATATGCTAATTATTAAGAGAAGACAAGCCATGCACATGTTGTCATGATAGTAAATTATACGACATATTGAATAGGAGTTGTTAGAAGTTAAGGATTTGACTTATTATTTTTTTGGGACAGTTAAAATGAAACACCAGAAAAGTTCAAATGGGATGTATAGAATTTGCAGAATTGTTCTAACTGGCCTTATGGGAAAGGATGTTTTCAGAGAATTTACTTAATTAATTTGCTTAATTTTTGACTTATTTAATTTCAAGAACAACTTATTCATAAACCACTAGATTTAAGACTTAGTTTCTTCAAATTTGCCCTTAATGTTTATATGACTATATTAGCTTCTAGGAGGAAAAATGTAAGATCCTATTAGTTATAAAGAGCTTACATTCATGTCCTGCTTATCATTTGGCTCTGGCATAATCTAATATGTGCCTATGCTATTTTCAACCTGGTAAAATCAACAATGGGATTTTTCTATTTTGCATGCTGACTGGAATTCCTTAGAGCTCTAATTTTGAGAGTTTACATGTAGGTGCTTGCAAAAACAAAGAATAAGAACCAGAGAAAAAGAAAATCTACCTGAGGTTCTAAAGTGCAGATTAAAGACATATGCTTATAATAGTTTGAAAGACTGATTTTGCCAAGTGCTCTGGGAATATACACAAAAAAAGCTCATAGGTGCATTTCACATGGCATTATATTAACAGCAGATTATAAAAGCATTATCAACTTGTAATATTATATTAGAAAATCATACAGAGACTTAATATTTCATGAAAGTAACATAAGAAATAAGATAACTAAGTCATCTAACTGAATATGCAAAGTTTAAAAGAGTAATCATTAGCATTCATAGTTTTAGATGGGATAAAATGATGACATGTTTAGATACAATTCCTCATTAAAAATTAGAAGGGAAAACTCTTATGCCACATTATTATAAACCCGACTAAAATGACATATTCTTTAAACAGTTGGGACTCAGTGCTAGGCTTATAAATGTGACTTCAAGTTCCAACAGTGACATTGGTTGTATGACTCTGATCAACTTAACCTTAAATATTTCAAGAATTTCCCTGGGATTTATCCTAGATAGAATTGCAATATATTTTGGTAAAAGGAGTTCCCATATAGTACATACACGCTGCTGATAGGAATGGCCACATATATATCATAACTTAAATTAACTAGAAATCACAGATCCTTTACATAGTCACACCTCATCCCTTAGTAAAGTGCCTCACAAAAATGGGTGCTTAGTGAATTTACATGGATGTTATTCTAGTTTGTTGAAAATGGAAAGGGTTTTTGTTTTAAAATATATTTCATTTCATAAATTTTTTCTTAATTATATGTAAAAAATTAACATTAATTTAAAATTTTTGAATTTCAAATTTTCTCTCTCCTCTCTTTTCTCTTTGAGAAGGCAAGCAAGTTAATATTGATTATACATGGGAAATCATGGAAAACATATTTCCATATTACATGTTACAAAAGAAAACAAACTGTAAAATCAAGAAAAAATAAAGTAAAAAAAGTACTCTTCAATCAGCAATCAGAATCATTAGCTCTTTTTCTGGAGATGGATAGCATTTTTCATCATGAATCATTTAGAAATGTCTTGGATTATTGTCTAAATTTTGCTAAGCTTTTCACAGTTGGTCATTCTTACAATATTGCTCTCTGATTCTGATCATTTCATCTTGTATCAATTCATATAAGTCTTCCTATGTTTTGCTGAAACCATCCTGCTTGTCATTTCTTAGAGCACAATTTCTTTATAATCCTATATTATAATTTTATTTATCCATTCTCCAATTGATAGGCATTCCCTCAATTTCTACTTCTTTGCCACCACAACAAGAGTTGTTAAAACATTTTTTTAAAATGTGAACCTTCTCTCTTTTTTTTTTTTTTTTTTTGAACTCTTTGGGATACAGATATACTAGTGTCATTTCTGGGTCAAAGAGCACATACAATTTTATAGCCCTTTGATCGTACTTCCAAATTATTCTTTAGAATGATTAGACTAGTTCACACCACCGCAACACTGTATTAGTGTTCTGATTTTTCCATATACCCTTCCTTATTTGTCATTTTTAGCTATCTGCTAAGTATATCAGATGAGTACATGAGATGGTACCTCAGAATCATTTTGATTTACATGATTCTAATCAATAGTGATTTCAAGTATTTTTTTTCATATGACTACTAATAACTTTGATTCTTCTTTTGAAAAATTCATGTACCTTGATCACTTATCAATTGAGAAATGACAATTACTTTTTTATTTATAAATTTGGTTCAATTCTCAATAGATTTGAGAAACAAGGCTTTTCTTAGAGATATTTGCTATAAAATTTCTATCATCTTGTTGCTTTCCTTCTAAATTTGCCTGCATTTGTTTTATTTGTGCAAAAACTTTGAAAAATTTCATGTAATCAAACATCCATTTTACTCACTGTAATGCTCTTTATCTTATGTTTGGTCACAAACACTTCAATTATCTGACAAGTACATTTTTTTCTTGTTCTCCTGATTTAAATGTTTATATCTAAATTACGTAAACATTTTGACCTTATCTTGATGTACAGTGCAATTTTGGTCTATATCTTCCTGCCAAAAAGCTCTCCATTTTTTCCAGGAGTTTTTGGTAAATAGAGAGTTCTTTCCCCAAAAGCTTAAATCTTTGGTTTTATCAAACACTTGATTATTATGGTTATTTACTTTACTATGAATTATGTATTTCATCTACTCCTACTCTGTTTCTTAACCTGCACTAGATTGTTTTTGATGATACCTTTAAGGCTGGTACTGCTTCCTTTATCTTCTTTTTTTCATTAATTCCTTTGATATTCTTACAAATGAATTTTGTTATTAATTTTTCTAGCTCTATAAAGTAATTCTTTAGTAAGTTGATAAGTACAACACTGAATAAGTAACAGAATTATTATTTTTGATACATGGACTCAGCCTACCCATAAGCAATTTATATTTCTCCAATTGCATCTGTCTTTGTGTGAAGTGTTTTGTAATTGTGCTTAGATAGTTCTTGAATTTTTGGGGGGGCATATAGACTTCCTAGTATTTTTGTCTATTTTTATGTTTTTCATTTCTTTTTATTGCTATAATAACATTTCTAGTACAATGTTGAATAATAATGATGATGATAGACATCTTTGCTTTAGCATTCTTTTTATTGGGAAGACTTCAAGTTGATGCCTATTACAAATAATGCTTGTCCTTTGTTTTAGATAACAGTATTTATCATTTTAAGAAAGGTCCCACTTATTCTTTGGCTTTCTAGTGTTGTTTTTTAATAATATGAATGAGTGTTCTATTTTGTCAAAGTATTTTTCTGCATCTATTGAGATATAGTTTTTCTTATTATTACTATTGATATGGTAAATTATGCTGAAATTTTTCCTAAAAATGAAGTAACTTTGTCTTGCTGGTATAAATTCTATCTGGTAATAGAATATAATCTTTGTGATATATTATGATCTCTTTGTTAATATTTTATTTTAAAATTTCACATCAAGTTTCATCAAGGAAATTAATCTATAGTTTACTTTTTTGGTTTTTGTTCTCTCTCCCTTGTCTAGGAATGAAAACCTTATCTTTTTCATAAAATAAATTTTGTAAGACATTGTCTTTGCATATTTTTTCAAAGAGCTTATTTAGTATTAAAATTGATTGCTTTTTTTTAATATTTAGTAGAATTTACCTGTAGACCCATCTGATTTTGAGAGTTTTTTTCTCAAGGAACTCATTGATGACTATATATTTTTGTAAGTAATCATCCATTTTACTTAGACTGTCAGTTTTACTGGCATATAATTGGGCAAAATTACTCCTAATAGTTACTCTAATTTTATCTTCATTGGGATTACATTCTTTTTATTTTTGATACTGTTAATTTGGGTTTCTTTATTTTTTAATGAAATAGCCAACCAATTATTTATCCATTTTATCGGGTTTTTAATAAAAAACTGGCTCCTAGCTTTATTATTTTGTTGGTTTCTTTAAGTTCAATCTTATCATTTGCTCCTTTGACTCCAAGATTTGTTTTGCTATTTTGCTATTTTTAATGTATTCTTTTTAAAGGTTTTTTAGTTGCATGCACACTTCTGCTCTTTTTCTGTTATATTAGTGTATGTTCTTAAACATATGAATTTTCCCCAGGGCTGCACTGGATGCATTACACAAATTTTGACTTATTGCTTTATTGTTGTAATTCTATTTAATTATATTATTAATTATTTCTATGATGTGTTCTTTGATTCACTTATTTTAGGAACAAATTATCTAGATTTAAATTAATTTTAATCTATGTTATCATGGCCTTTATTTAATATTATCTCTATTGCATTATTTCTGAAAAAGATGCATTTAGCATGTCAACTTTTCTGCATTTGGTTGTGAAGTTTTCATGCCTTACACATGGTCAGTTTTTGTGAAGGTGCCTTATATAACTGAGAAAAAAATATATTCCTTTCTAGTGTGATTCAGTTTTTTTGAGAGATCTATTATATCTAATTTTCTAAGATTAAAAAAAAAACTCTTTAATTTCTTTTATGTTTAAATTATGATTTAATTTATCTAAGTCAAAGGGAAAATTGAGATCCTCTATTAGTATAATCTTACTATCTATTTTCCCTCGTAATTCATTTAACTTTTCCTTTAATAATTTGGATGCTATACCATTTGGTGCATATATGTTAAACATTGATACTATTTGACTTTTCTATAGTTCCTTTGAGTAAAATGTAGTTTCTCTGCTCATCCTTTTTCATTAGGTCTATTTTTGCTTTTAATTTGTCTGAGGACATGATTGCTTTCCCTGACTCTTTTTTTAACCGCAGCAGTAGCATAATAGCTTCTTTTCCAATCTCTTAGTTTAACTCTGTGTCTCTCTATGATTTTACTATGTTTCATATAAAGAACATATTTATGGGTGAGTTCATCCCATTTATTATTAGGATTACTAACTTCATTTTCCTACACCTATTTTCTTCTGTTCATTCTTCTCTCTGTCTCTTAATCCTGTCCTTCCTTTAAAGTCCATTTTGTTTTTGTCCATTGTCCATTGCCTTTTATCTATCCTCCTTTTTGTCACACATCTCTTTTCCTTCATATCCTTTCTCTCCTATTTCTCTATTGGGTAAGATATAAGCACTAACTATAAATCACTATTGATCAGAGAAATGCAAATTAAGATGACTCTGAGATACCACTATACACTTCTCATATTGGCTAAGATGACAGGAAAATATAATGATAAATGTTGGAGGGGATGTGGGAAAACTGGGATACTAATATAATATTGATGGAATTGTGAACAGATCCAGCCATACTGGAGAGCAATTTGAAACTATGCTCAAAAAATTAACAAACTGTGCATACCCTTTGATCCAGCAATGTTTCTACTAGGCTTACATCACAGAGAGATCTTAAAGGAGGAAAGGGACCAACATGTGCAAAAATGTCTATGGCAGACTTTTTTGTAGCGGCAAGAAACTGGAAACCAAGTGGATGCCCATCAATTAGAGAATGGCTAAATAAGTTATGTTATATGAATATTATGGAACATTATTGTCCTATAAGAAATGATCAGCAGGATGATTTTGGAGAGGCCTGGAGAGACTTACGTGAAATGATATGAGCAGAACCAAGAGATCATTGCACACAACAACAAGAAGATTATACAATGATCAATTCTGATGAATGTGGCTCTTTCCAACAATGAGATGATTCAGATAAGTTCCAATAATCTTGTGATGAAGAAAACCATCTACACCCAGAGAGAGACTGTGTAAACCTAGTGTGGAACAAAACACAGAATTTTCACTCTTTCTGTTGTTGTTTGCTTGCTTTTTGTTTTCTTTCTCAGTTTTTTTTTTCATCATGATCCGATTTTTCCTGTGCAACAAGATAACTGTATAAATATGTATACATATATTGGATTTAGCATATATTTGAACAATTTAACATGTATTGGATTACCTGCTATTTAGGGGAGGTGGCAAGGGAAGGGAAGAGAAAGTTTGGAATACAAGGTTTTGCAACATTGAAACATTGCCCATGCATATGTTTTGTAAATAAAAAGCTTCAATAAAAAAAAGAAATGAAAGATATAAAAACTAAGAAAGAAATATTTATTTCTCATAATAAGCTTACATTATAATAGTAGACAGGACAGACAAATAATGCATTTACAAATATGTACAGTATATGGCTCTCTTCAACAATGAGATGATTCAGACCAGTTCAAATGTCTTTTGAGCAAAAGAACTTTCTACACCCAAAGAAAGGACTGTGGGAACTGAGTGTGATTCACAACATAGCATTCTCACTTTTTAATTGTTGTTTACTTGCATTTTATTTTTTTCATCATTTTCTTTTCTGGTTTGCTTTGATTTTTCTTGTATAGCAAGATAATTGTATAAATATGTATGCATATATTGGATTTAACATATTTGTACCATGTTTAACATATATTGGAATATTTGCCATCTAAGAGAGGGGGTGTAAGAAGAGGGGAAACTGGAATGAAAAGTTTTGCAATGGCTAATGTTGCAAAATTATCTACATATAGATATATAAATATGTATATTTTGAAAAATAAAAAGCTTTAATAAAAAAGAAAAATATATAAAAAGCAAATATGTACTATATGAAGTGAATATATGTAAATATATTTAGTCACAAAGTGATTAAAGTAAGATAGTTTGAGAGAAAAAACACCAGTAGTTAGGATGTTTAGAAAACATTGTGATTAAATTGAATTTTAAAAGAAGTAGTCTCTATGATGTGGAATTAAAAAGAATAAATTACAGGAACAGGGATGGGTCATATAAAGGTGTGGAGATAGAAAAGAAAATATTACCTCTGAGGAAAAGAGAGGGTTATTGAAATGAATTGCAATGCAGGAAAGGTTATCATGTCCAATGAGTTTGAGTTCACTTTTTAAAAAAAAAAGAACAAACAAAAGAGGCAATAATAAGCTAGAGGTTTGGAGACTTGATACAGGGCAACCAATTAAAAAGTTATTTCAATAATCTAGGTTGTTGTATGTCCTTTGTTCTTGAAGAGAACCATGACATTAGGGAGGTGATTCCATAACATGAAAATGAATCGAATTTAAATGATGGAGGACTATGCAAAGTCATCAACCTCCATTTCTCCCCCAGGGCCATCTGACTTCTAGGTGAAAGGTGAAGAAAACTTGGTGTCTGTGTGAAAGGAGATAACAGGTATCTTCTAAGAGAGACACTTTAAAGGTAAAAATGGCAAGATTTAACAATTTATTGAAAATATAAGATGAAGAAAAATGAGGAACCTAGTATAATGCAAAGGTTATCAACATGAGACACTTGAAGAATAGTGGTGTCTGACAGAAATAGGGAAGTCTGGAAGAACATATTGGATCATATATAAGCACTTAAAAACGAACACCTTAATTAGGACAAACCACTACAGGTACATGACAGAATGACTTAATTTCTTTTTCTTGATATAGCTAATTGAGGAATCTTAAAGACAGAGTATCTGAATTTCAACAAGACATTTGACAAGATATTTCATGATATTCTTGTGAACAGTATCGGGAAAAAATGTGTTGGCTAATAATATGGTAAAGTGAATTTAGAAGTGGTTTCATGATGAATCTCAAAGAATAGTGATTGATGTTGTGGAAGCATGTTAACAATCTACTTTTAAAAGTTAAACTGAACATATAAGAAATAATTATTATTTGTAATCTATTATTTATTTGGTACAGATATGTGATCTAATGGATAGAATACTAGGTCAAGAAGCAGAAAGACCTAAGTTCAAATTTGGCCTTAGAAATCTACTGGCTGAGCAAGTCATTTGATGTTGTTTGTCTTGGTTTCCTCATCTGTAAAATGACGTGGGAAAGAAAATGGCAAACCTCTCTGGCATTGCCAAGAAACTCCCAAATAGGATCACAAAAAGTTGGACATAGGTGAAAAATGACTCAACAGAACATTTTAAAAAATTTATGGTAGGGGCATGTCCAAAGGGGAAAGGGATGGATAATGCTAGTTTGAGCATTTTTCCTTTTAGGCTAAATATACTTGGATATAGAATAAGGTTAGCTTAAATAGAATTATTTTAGGGAGACCTGCTGAAAACAGAGTAAAATATTAATATTATTTTCTTGAAAAATGTCAATTTGGTGCCAAAATGTTTGTGGCAGCTCTTTTTGTAGTGGCTAGAAACTGGAAAATGAATGGATGTCCATCAATTGGAGAATGGTTGGGTAAATTATGGTATATGAATGTTATGGAATATTATTGCTCTGTAAGAAATGACCAGCAGGATGAATACAGAGAGGCTTGGAAAGAGTTACATGAACTGATGCTGAGTGAAATGAGCAGAACCAGGAGATCATTATATACTTCAACAATGATACTGTATGAGGATGTATTCTGATGGAAGTGGATATCTTCAACATAAAGAAGATCTAATTCAGTTCCAGTTGTTCAATGATGGACAGAAACAGCTATACCTAGAGAAGGAACACTGGGAATTGAGTGTAAACTGTTTTCACTATTGTCTTTCTACCCAGGTTACTTATATCTTCAGATTCCAATTATTACCTTGCAACAAGAAATTTGGTTTTACACACATATATTGTATCTAGGTTATACTGTAACACATTTAATATATACGGGATTGCCTGTCATCTAGGAGAGGGAGTAGAAAATTTGGAAAAGTGAATACAAGGGATAATATTGTAAAAAAATTACCCATGCAAATGTATTGTGAAAAAAAATTTATAATTATAAAATTAATAAATTATTAAAAAAAAAAAGAAAAATGTCAATTTGGAAGGATGTCCCTAGTGGATCATCATAGGACTCTATTGTTATACATGTTATTTCAATTTATTTATTAGGTTTACAAATTTGCAAATTATATTTAAGTGGAAATAGTAATTAACATATTGGTTGACAGATTCTTGATTCAAAATATCAACTTAATATAAACAAAGCATTATATTTTTATTAAAAATGCACACAATTACAGAAAAGTGCCTATACAGTAGTTTATATGAAAAAGACATGGGGATTTTAATGAACTATATGCTGAAAGTGAGCCAACTGCAAGATATGGTAGTCAAGAAATTCAAGTGAATCTTAGATTGCATTGATGTAAGCTTTTCCACAAAAGCCCTTTTATAATGCCTCATTGTATCATGAAGATGTCCCCATTTTCTTTCCTAATGCAGAATAATTGAATACATGAGTATTAATGTTAATGACACAACTGTTTGTTATCCAAGGACCAGTTTAATTAAGTACAAAAAGGATCATCAAGAGTGGGCTGGCTTCTAAATAACTAATTTGTTGTCCTTGACAATGCAAAAGATAAACGAAAATGGATCTAGTACAACCATTTCTTTTTTTTTCCTTAATGAATATATATATATTTTTAATTTAATTTTTATTTTATTTTATAATTATTACTTTTTTTTGACAGTACATATGCATGGGTAATTTTTTATAACATTATCCCTTGCACTTAGTTCTGTTCAGATTTTTTCCCTTCCTCCCCCAACCCCCTCCCCCAGATGGCAGGCAGTCTTATACATGTTAAATATATTACAATATATTCTAGATACAATATATGTGTGTAGAACCAAATTTCTTGTTGCACAGGAAGAATTGGATTCAGAAGGTAAAAATAACAGTTTACACTCATTTCCCAGTGTTCCTTTTCTGGATGTAGCTGATTCTGTCCATCATTAATCAATTGGAGTTGGATTAGGTCTTCTCTATGTTGAAGATATCCACTTCCATCAGAATACATCCTCGTACAGTATCATTGTTGAAGTGTATAATGATCTTCTGGTTCTGCTCGTTTCACTTAGCATCAGTTGATGGATTTCTCCTGTTGGTCATTTCTTACAGAACAATAATATTCCATAACATTCATATACCATAATTTACCCAACCATTCTCCAATTGATGGACATCCATTCATCTTCCAGCTTCTAGCCACTATGAAAAGGGCTGCCACAAACATTTTGGCACATACAGGTCCCTTTCCCTTCTTTAGTATTTCCTTGGGATATAAGCCCAGTAGTAGTATGGCTGGGTCAAAAGGTATGCACATTTTGATAACTTTTTGGGCATAATTCCAGATTGCTCTCCAGAATGGTTGGATTCTTTCACAACTCCACCAACAATGCATCAGTGTCCCAGTTTTCCCACAGCCCCTCCAACATTCATCGTTATTTGTTCCTGTCATCTTAGCCAATCTGACAGGATACAACCATTTCTTATGTCTCTTCAATGATCTTCTCAAGATTGGAAAATAGTGAAGAATAACAACCTTTCAGCAAAGAATAACAAGATTTTGTGGGACATCTATTCAGATTTGTTTAATGAGTGCACTCTAAATATTAGATCTTTTGTTCAATGAACAATATTCGAAATTGAAATATAGGAGCACTATATTTCACACATCAATTATCTATCTACAGATGAAACCAAAGGTTACCTATAATTTGTAATAAAATTGTAGGTAAATGGAAGAGTTCTCCTGTAGAATCAAAAGGCTAAATTAGTCGTGTTGTGCATGTAAATACAAAAAGGGAAAAAATCTCTTTATAAAAGGTTTGGTCATCTTGGTCATGTCTTGTACCCATCATTGGAATAAAAAGAAAAGAAATCAAAAACCAAAAACACAACCTTAAGATGAAGAAAACACTATTTATGTACCCACCTCTGTTGCTAAGAATGAAAAGGCAAAGTTCTTATATAAATAACTGAGTATGATTCTTCAAAATTAAATCACCATATTATTTGATTATCGTTGAGCAATTTCAATCCTGTCTGGCTCTCCACAACCCCATTTGGGGTTTTCTTGATCACAACACTGGATAGAAGTATTATGACCTTCTCCTATTCATTTTAGAGATAGGGAACTGAGATAGAGATAGAGATGACATAAACAAGGTTAAGAGACTTGCCCACAATCACATAACTAGTAAGTGACTAAGGCTGGACTTGAACTCATGAATCTTCCTGACTTTACACATAGCATATTATCCACTGCATCATCTAGATGCCAGATTATTTGATTAAATGAATACAAAAATAACAAGGGACAGACTGTTGAAAAAATATGTTGGAAAATATGTTATAGAATTAAGAAATAGAAGCTATTAGAGATTTGCAGACTATTCAAATGCCTCATGCATGAATACCATGAATATTTTTTTCAGGAAGAGTCAGAAAATATTCATGGTAAAAACTAACAAACCAAAATAAAACAAAACGAAAGTGATAATGTCTTAACACATAGGAATATTGTTTCCAAATTAGTTTTCCATCTGCAGTCACATCATTGACTAGTTAGAGCAAAGATCAAATTCAACACCAAGCTAGAAGAAAAAATATTGATGAAAAGATATCACACAATTGCAATAGGTCCATCATTATTTTACAAAGCTGTTCACTCAGAACTATGGGAAATCAATACAACAGACTCTATCATTATTTCTTTCAGACAATTAACTGCTATAAAGCAAATATCATATTCAAGAGGCCAAAACAATCAAGAAACTCTTTTAGAAACTCCTATAAGTACTTGATCTCTTTTCCAATAATAACATGAAGACATGGTTTAGAGTTCACTACCATTTTAAAACAAAATTGTAAAAGATTATAAAGAATCTCCTGACAAAATAGAAAAAAATGAATGGGAAAATGACTTATAAACTTGGTATGAAACTCACCCCAAGAATGTAACCTGAAAAGAAGACAATACAATATAATGAAGTATACATAATATATGGAGGCCCATTTCTATTTAAATTAAGGGCTATTTTAGAGGACATCGATAACTACTAAGCCTCATGCCTATGGTGTCATTTCTAAAAAAATCTTTGACCTTATAATCTACAGATGTATTGAAAATACTTGGCATTAAAATAGGAGTTCGGAATAGGTAGATTTTCTCTTTCATATTAAAAAAATGATGAATTTTGTCTTGACAACAGATATTTTCTTTTTTATGTATTCATAAAACTTAAATAAAAAAATAAGAAAAAACAAAATAGGAAAAGGAAGACAAAAAAAAATGTCCTATGTCCAGCAGAACACTGGGGATGATTCAAAATATGTAACTATAAATTTGCACTTCAAAAAAGCATATATAATAATAGAAGACATTGTATTCTTAACTATCCATCTTTTCTCTGCTTCTTTATAGGTTTTCTTTTATTCTCTGCTGTGCACTTTTTACTTTGTTCTTTTTCCCCCCTTTCCTCCACAACCCCCATATCTCCCAAGCATGTTGCAGTTAAGCATGGATATATTTATATCTACCTACTTATCTACACACACACACACACACACACACACACATATATATATATATATGCACACACATACATATACATATACATATATGCATACTTATATAGACATAGACATATATAGCTAAAATAATGTTAAGATGGCTGGCATTTAATATGGATTTCTCTTGATTGAATCTTTTCTAAATCTGACTTTGTCTGAGATCAATGATTACTACCCCTACTTTTTTCTAATATATTCTACTCCTGATAATTTTTATTTTGTTTGTGATTATCTAATTTTTTCCTGCTAATTCTTCTTCTATACTTCTACCTGTTAAATTGCCTTGCTCTAATTTAATATCCCTGCTATGTGCTCCCACTTTTATGGATCCCCTTTATCTTCTCCCTTCACTCTTTCCTTCCTCTTTATCCCATTCCTATTAATCTATACACCTTATTCCACTCCTTTTGATTTATATATACTTCTATACACCACCTGTAATTTCCAGACTAGCTCTTTGAAGGATCTCTAGATGAGACTTGGTCTTAAGTGGAGGAGTGATGAAGGTAGGGGAGCTTCCAGGGTGATCTCTGTTTCTGTCTGAGTCTTCTGGGTCTGAAACTTCATCTGTGTCTCCTCTGTGTCTGAGTCTAAATCTGAGTTGTCTCCAGTTCTCTAAGCATTTAAATACCTCAGTCTGATTACATCATTACATCACTTTAAATATATGTCAATTAGAGTGATTATATCATTATATCAAACTAGAGTGATTACATCATTATATCACACTAAGTATATGTGAACTAGAGAACCATTATCTAATCAATCACACTGAGTAAACACCCTGTGTAAGTATCTTTGCTTCGGGTATACCTTTCCAAAAGTTCCCTACTATCTGTGGCCCTCTACATCTCCCACTTACTTTTGTCTTAGAACACAGGTGGTCACACCCTCCCTTACTTTTCAGAAAGGAAGGTGGTCACAAAATGGAAATGGGGAGCCAAACCAGATATTGTTAGCAGTTTTCTTCTGGGCTGAAGGGTATAAACAGTTATACATGAATCTATCAGCATGGGAGGTCTTACACAAGCATATAGTATTTATAACACAGGTTAGTAACAAACAACATGAATCAAAATGAGGAATTATACATTCCCATAAATCCTAGAAGGAAAGTATATAAATATATTCACAATACACCTCCTTCAGCAGCCAAGAGATAGTTCAAAACTAATCTATTGTCCATTACGTCATATGTCAAGGAATCCAATGATTCCTGCAGATTTTGAAGTCCTGCAGCAGTCTCATTAACAATTTTTGATGTTCATGAGTCAATTGTCATACACATAGGATTAACAGCCATGCTTTTTCAGTGGCACATGTAGTCAGAGATAGAACCATCTAATGTTTCTTGAGTCTTTTCCTTTGTTTCAAGGGTCTTCTCCATCACTCTCCAATGGGCAAGGTGAATATAGCAAGTAGGCACCTATATGATTCCTTCTCCATCTGTAGAGATACAAGCAAATCTTCTCCCCCAAACAGTTAACCTATCTAGTCCCTTTCATTCACCACTTTCTGGTGAATCACCTGGTGAATATCTAAAAAGATAGCGGAGCTGCTCACAGTGGACACTGCCCTTGCAGTGGGTTATAAAACGTGTCTGCTGGAGCCAGTGTATCTTAATCAAAAATCAAAAAAGTAATAGTATAAAGAGTTAAATTTAAAAGTTCTTTAGGGTTATCTGTGGTTCCCCCATTCTTTTGTTTTTGGAGGAGCATTTTGATGTTTCTGTTTCTCTTCTCTACAATTGCCTGTTCTTGAGGGTTAAAAGGTATGCCAGTGGTGTGTAAAATCTGATACTATGCACAAAAGTGTGCAAAATGTTTAGAAGTATATGCAGGTCCGTTATCTGTTTTATTGCTTGTGGCATACGCATAATTACAAAGGCTTGTATAAGGAATTCAGTGACCATTTGGGCTGTCTCTTTTGCTGCTGGTATTGCAAAAGTAAATCCTGAAAAGGTGTCTATTACAACATGGATAAAGGACAGACAACCAAAAGATTTATAATGGGTCACATCCATTTGTCAAATTTCACTGGGTCTCAAGCCACAAGGGTTTTTCCCCTGGAGGGAGCATAAGAGCATGGAAAGGAAGGCAAGTGGTACAGGCTTTTATTATGCTCCTAGCTTCCTTTTTAGTTATCCCAAATTGCAAATGTAAAGCTACAGCAGCCTGATGATATTTAGAATGAGATTCTTGAGTTGCCTGAAATAAAGGAGTATTGGCCAACATGGTTAGAAGGCTATCTGCCTTTGAATTTACATAAAAAATTGGACCTGAAAGTCTACTATGAGAGTGGACATGCAAGCTATAAATCTTATTTGAATTCTTTCTCATTTGCTCTTGAAGTTCTTTAAAGAGCTGATATATATTAAAAGCTACAACTTTTATTGGGGCTGTGGCAATTCTTTGTACCACACCTACTGAATGGGCCAAATCAGATATTATATTAATGTTATATTTAATATAATATACATCTCCTGGATAATAAGTAAGAGCTAGAATGATTGCATACAATCCATTCTGCTGAGTGGATTGAAAAGGAGTTCTGACCATTCTCTTTATAGGTAAGTCATGAGAGTATACAGCACATGCTATACCAATCAGACTACCAAAAAACAATTTTAATGACCTAGAAAAAATAACAGCCAAGTTCACGAAGGTCAAGAATTTCAAGGGAATTAATGAAAAAAAAATCAAATGAAGCTGTACCAGATCTAAAATTATATTATAAAGCAACGATTACCAAAACCATTTGGTATTGGCTAAGAAATAGACTAGTTGATCAGTGAAATGGGTTAGGTTCAAAGGACAAAACAGCCAATAAGGTTAATAATCGAGTGTTTGACAAACCCAAAGACCCCAGCTTTTGGGATAAGAACTCACTGTTTGACAAAAATTGCTGGGAAAATTGGAAATTAGTATGGCAGAAACTAGGCATTGACCCACACTTAATGCTTTACACCAAGATAAGGTCAAAATGGGTTCATGACCTAGGCATAAAGAATGAGATTATAAATAAATTAGAAGAACATAGGATAGTTTACTTCTCAGATCTGTGGAAGAGGAAAGAATTTATGGCCAAAGAAGAACAAGAGATCATTATTGATCACAAAATATAAAATTCTGATTATATCAAATTAAAAAGGTTTTGTACAAACAAAACTAATGCAGACAAGATTAGAAGAGAAGCAATAAGCTGGGAAAACATTTTTGCAGTCAAAGGTTCTGATCAAGGCCTCATTTCCAAAGTATATAGATATTTGACTTTAATTTATAAGAAATCAAGCCATTCTCCAATTGATAAATGGTCAAAGGATATGAAAAGACAATTCTCAGATGAAGAAATTGAAATTATTTCTAGCCATATCCAAGTCATTATTAATCAGAGAAATGTAAATTAAGACAACTCTGAGATGCCACTACACACTTCTCAGATTGGCTAGAATGACAGGGAAAGATAATGTAGAATGTTGGAGGGAATGTGGAAAAACTGGGACACTGATACATTGCTGGTGGAATTGTGAATACATCCAGCTATTCTAGAGAGCATTTTAGAACTATGCTCAAAAAGTTGTCAAACTGTGCATCCCCTTTGACCCAGAAGTGTTATTACTGGGCTTATATTCCAAAGAGATCTTAAAGAAGGGAAAGGGACCTGTATATGCAAGAATGTTTGTGGCAGCCCTCTTTGTGGTGGCCAGAAACTGTAAATTACGTGGATGCCCATCAATTGGAGATTGGCTGAATAAATTGTGGTATGTGAACATTATGGAATATTATTGTTCTGTAGGAAATGACCAAAAGGATGATTTCAGAAAGGTCTGGAGAGACTTACATGAACTGATCAGAGTGAAATGAGTAGGACCAGGAGATCATTGTATACTTCAACAACAATACTATATGATGATCAATTCTGATGGATGTGGCCATTTTCAACAATGAGATGAACCACTCAGTTCCAAGAGAGCAGTAATGAACTGAACCAGCTACACCCAGCAAAAGAACTCTGGGAGATGACTATGAACCATAAGATAGAATTCCCAATCCCTCTATTTTTTGTCTGCCTGCATTTTTGATTTCCTTCACAGGCTAGTTGTACATTATTTCAAAGTCCAATTCTTTTTGTACAGCAAAATAACTGTTTGGACATATATACATATATTGTATTTAACTTATACTTTAACATATTTAACATGTATTGGTCGACCTGCCATCTGGGGGAAGGGGTGGGGGGAAGGAGGGGAAAAGTTGGAACAAAAGGTTTTGCAAATGTCAATGCTGAAAAATTACCTATGCATATGTCTTGTAAATAAAATTCTATAATAAAATATTAATTTAAATTTAAAAATAGGGAGTATACCGCATAATGTTAAGTTTGGATGCATCTGTAAAGATAGTTGTTCCTTTAAGAGGAAACTTAGGAACTTTTTCTTCAATAATCCATTGCCAATTATGTAATAGCTAGGTATCTTTAATGGATATCTGTGTGTAAAATTTGGAGCAGTGGCCAATAAAATCTGCCACTCTGGGATGGTTTCTCAGGATACATTAATTTGTACATTGGTATAAAAGGTGTATATCTCGTCAGGTCTTATCCGAGATAACTGTACTGCTTGCTTAATGGCCTTTAATAAGATTCTAGCCACAAGCACTAGGTAAGGAGTAAGGCTTTGTTCTGGTTGTGCTGGGAAGTTCACCCATTCTATCAGTGTGTCCTTGATGAAGAACTGCTGTGGGTACCTCTTTTGTAGCAAAAACTGATATTTCCAAGGGTTTTTGAGTAACTCTTTCAACCATATTGGATAAAGCCAGTTCAACTTCTCTCAAAGCCTCTTGGGCTTCTTTTGTAAGCTGACATGGTGAGTTTAAAGCAGTATCTCCCCTTAAAATGCCATATAATGGTTGCAATTGATAGATAGTTAAGCCTAACATTGGATGCATCCGTTGGATATCTCCTATCAATTTCTGAAAGTCATTTAAGGTGTTTAGCTTCCCTGTTCTTAAAGAAAGTTTTTGTACTATAAGCATCTTAGGATATACTTCATATCCTAAATATTGAAAAGGAGCATGTCTTTGAATTTTTTTATGAAGCTATATGCAATTTGTAGTTTCTTAGTGTGTCTATCGTCTTTTATAGACATGCTTCTAAAATTTGCTCCTCAGGCGCACACACCAAGGTATCATCCATGTAATATAATAACATAACTTTTAGAAATGCTTTTCTTACTGGAATAAAAGCAGTAGCAACATACATTTGACACATAGTAGGGCTATTTTTCATTCCCCATGGCAAAACTGTCCATTCATATCTTTTAGAAGGCTCAGCTAAATTAACGTTGGGTACTGAAAAGGCAGATCTTTTCATATCCTCCTTATCCAGAGGGATAGAATAGAAACAATCCTTAATGTCTATAACCCAAAGACTAGGCAACTGAGTAGGAGATTGTTAGGTTCTTATTAGGTGCTAAGTCAGTACTTAACAATTCTCTAGCTCAGGGTTCACACCTTTAGTTCACACCTTTAAAAAGAGTTTACGCAGGGGCAGCTAGATGGTGTAGTGGATAGAGCAAGGACCCTGAAGTCAGGAGGACCTGAGTTCAAATCCGGCCTCAGACACTTTATACTTCCTAGCTGTGTGACCCTGGGCAAGTCACTTAACCCCAATTGCCTCAACAACAACGACAACAAAAAAAGAGTTTACACCTTTAGATTTCTGGAAAAGGAATTTACACATTTAAAGGAGTTTACACCTTTAAAAGGACCAAGTTCATTGGTTGTAGGAGTTCCCATAAGACCCTGAAAGTACCCACAAGCCCATTCTCTTGGAGGATAAAAAGAGGCAACATTGAGTCTGAATAAGAGTCTGGATTGAGTCAAAGAGAAGACGTCCCATGCATTCGCAAGTGCAGCACTCCCACATTTTTGGAGGGG
The DNA here is from genome assembly GCF_048593235.1 of Sminthopsis crassicaudata. Lineage (NCBI taxonomy): Eukaryota > Metazoa > Chordata > Mammalia > Dasyuromorphia > Dasyuridae > Sminthopsis > Sminthopsis crassicaudata. The sequence continues at coordinate 115,828,309 of NC_133618.1, forward strand.
AAGGCTCCAGAAGCCTCCCAAGAAACCTGCTCACAGAGGAAAAGAAACCTCCTCCCAGAGAAGGCTTGTTTTCATCTGTTCATTTACTTTTCTTAAATCAGTCAACATCCTCCATTTTCCAGATTTCTTTTTTTACACCAAATACAGGGGAATTTCAAGCACTTAGAGAAGGTTGTAAGTATCCTTGGTCAAGTTGCTCCTGTACTATATCTAATAAGGCCTGAATTTTTTCACTTGTTAAGGGCCACTGTTCTACTACACTGGTGTATTAGTTGTCCATTGAATGGGAACAGATGAGGGTGAAGATAGACCTTCAGCAGCAGCTCTACCTACAAAGCTGAAGTATTCAATTTTAATCCTAACTGTTGTAGGATGTCTCTTTCCCATAGATTGATGGGGATTTTTTCCACTATAAAAGGAGTAAAAACTGCAATTCCAAAAATCCATCTCAAAGGGGTAGCATGAACTTCAGCTGCTATCGATCCTCCTATGCCAGACATATAGATGTCTGCTTTAATTTTTGGGCAATGACTGGGCCAATTGTCACCTCTAATAACTGTATTTTCCTGGTTTATAAGTCACATATTATCTACCTGTATTAATGTATTAATGACTGGGATATTAGTTTCCCACATCAGTATATGAATAGATACTGTTTTGCAAGCACTCTCAGGAGATGAAATGATCAAGCCTACTATGACTAGAGGCAAAGGATCCATAGGTGGAACAGGGACAGATTTCACCTGTCCAAGGGATATCTTAGTATCCTGCATACAACTCTATTCTCTCCAATTGTAATCACTGCTTCTCACTGATTGATCATGTTTGAGTACTGAAGTTCTAAAGACTCTCTAGGTGTAACATCAGCTTCCATGCCCCAAGTGTTTTTTGTCTGGGCCCTAGAACTGGGCCCTACTTCCTGTTTCACTGAGTCAATCTACATTCTGATGCCCAATGGAAGCCTCTGTTGCATATTGGACATGGGGTTTGGGGTCTTATTCTCCCACCCTGTCTTCTATGTCAACATTGAGCTTTCAGATGTCCTATTTTACCACATTGAAAGCATTGACGAGTCTCTTTGGAAATCCCTTGCCAAAAGGGATCCTGTCATCCCATGTACATCATAGCCTATGTATAAAAGGTATTTGTGCCCACATCTTATGATTTCCTCTAAAGGAGTATCCTTGTATAGTCCTTGTACAATTCTTCTATAAACCTCATTAGCATTTTCTCTAACAAGTTGTCTTATAATTTCTGTTGCTACATTTTCAACAATAGTTTGAACAATGTGAAGTATAAACAATTCTATACTATCTCTGCTGAAACAGCAAGCATGGAGCCCTGGGACTAACTGGGTTCAGAGGAAGCTTCAGCCCCAATCAGAAGAACTTTCACCCTGGGACAAGGTTCTGAGGTAGGAGTCTGAGTTCTGGAAGATTAAGGAAAACTGATAGATCCAGCTGTCCTTTTGAGACACAGCCTTGGGTAAGAAGGAAATCAGCACACCCCGTGAAGGTGTGAAGGTAGAAGCAGATAGGATAGAGAAGGTGCTGGCTGCCAGCAATTACAGAAGGGTGGAGCTCTTGGTTTTGGCTTTCAAGCCAGAGGGAAAAACTGAAGGAAAATCTAAAATCAGAATCATTATTCCCCACCCCCCTACCTCACCATTACTATAAGAGGAGAGGTGATTACACTATTAAGTTCTTGTGTTTTTTAAATAAGCAATCAAAGCAAAAATAATCTAACAATAAAAAGTTACAATTGGAATAAGGAAGACTTCATCTTCAAAGGAAAATACTGAAGTGCAACAAAAAAGTAATATCTACATCCAATGGTTGTTGTAATGATCAAATGAAATATTTGTAAACTGCTTTACAAAGCTTAAAGCATAATACATATTCTATTTTATTATGCATCACTCTTTTTATGTCTAACTGAAATAAATTTTAAAATATTGGTGAACAAATTCTTCTGTGATTATATCTATTGAGTATCATATCTGATTATAACAAATGCATGGAAGATATATTGCTGCATCAACTAAGAGGAGACATTAAAGCAAACTTACTGTGGGTATAGTCTGTAAATTAATTAAATTGGGAAGTAATTTGGAATTATGCAAGAAAAGTTACTAAATTTTCCCACTGTTTAGCCTTGTGATCCCCCTAATAAGACCATTTCAAGAAGGTACTTGACAATAAGAAAATACCTATTAATGCAAAAATGTTTGCAGTAACATTGTGATAGTGAAAATCTAGAAACAATATATGTGCTTAACAAATTGATGAATCACTAACTAATCAAATTAAAGTACATGAAACTAATAAAAGATTACTTCATTGTAAAGAATGACAAATAGGAAGAATTCAGAGGGTGATTTATCTGAAGTGATGTTGTTTGTCTTTCATTCCTGAAGAGAACTGTGGCATGGGAAACTGATGCTATAATATGCAAGTGAATTGGATTGAATTAAGGGAAGGCTATGTAAAATCATCAGCTTCACTTTCTCCTCTGGGGCCATCTGAGTCCAGGAATAAGATATAGAACCAATGAAGCTATACAAAGTGAAGAAAGAAGAGCCAAATATACATTTAATGAATACAACATAAATTACATAGCCCTAATATTGACAAAGAAAACTAACGAAGGCTAAGTTGCATTTGTGAAATTATTAAGTGCTTTTAATGCTCCCTGGGTATTCCTTGACATAGCATTACTTTTAAAATAGCATTCTGATATAAAAATTTATCTTATATTTTGGGAGAATAATACAACAGCACAATTGCAAAATTACAAATCACTTAAACAACAGTGGGCAGACCCCTGATGATCATGAATAGCTTATTTCATATTATCAAATATTCCATGTCTCCAAGAGATGCCACTGGGGTTATCATTAAGGAAATGTGTCATCAGGAAAGTTGCATGGTTCATGTAGGAACTTCAAGGGATATCACTTTATGTTTAAATTACCAGAATAACTTCGACATTAGCATCTTGGATTCCAGTTTCCTATATCTAACTTGTATCTTCCTGCATCTAAATCCACAGTTAATATGATCAGAGTAAAACATTGCTTGTTTTATGGTATGCTGATTCTCAAAAACCTTTGTTGGCTCCCTATTCTTCATAACACGAGAAATGTGACATAGTGCACAGACAGCTTGTTTTGAAGTGAGGAGGACTTGGGTTCAATTGTCACTTCAGATGTTTACTGATTGTGTAGCCCTGGATAATTGCTTTCCACAATTCACTATCTTCTTTCCTCCTCTCCCCACAACTGATTTATATTGGTAGGGAATTTCTCCACTTAAAGTTATTGATAACAATGAAATCCATATCCATAATACCACTCCTCTATACACTCTTTATACATATATTGTTTATGGTAACAAAAATAAATTATTAAACTTTAGTTTCAATGTTCTCTTTATTTGGCTTCCTCTCCTGACTACAGTTGTCTACCTTTACAACTCCATTCTTTGAATTCCTATAAAACCTATAAACTCTATGATGTATTTTATGTTGTAGTTTCACATTTGTTGACATCAGTCCATCCCACAAGATATCAATCTGTAAATCCCTTCCATTTCTCAGCCAAACTCCTACAAAAAGGTGTCTATACTTGTTACCTCCATTTTCCTCACTCTCACATATTCCCCAAACCTTTGTGATCTGAGTCCAATGTCATTATTCAACTGAAATTGTTCTCTCCAAAGTCACCAATGGCCTCTTAATCTCCAAATCTAATGGCCTTTTCTGAGTCTCATCATTCTTGACCTTTCTCTAGCATTTATCACTGTTGATTGCCCTCTTATGCAGGATACTTATTTGTTTCTGGTTTCAGTCACACTATTATTCTGATTTTCCTTTTTCCTACCTGACCATTTCTTATTCTCCTCTGCTAGTTCATCATCTTTGGGTTGGGGTTGCCCTCAGCCCTCCAACTGTCCTGTATTTATTCTTTTATATTTATTCTGCTTATTTTTATACTTATGTCCCCATTAAAGTATAATCTTCTTGGAAATGGGGATTGCTTTTCCCTTTCTTTGTATTTGTATTTGTTTCACTATAACATAGTATAGTGCTTGGCACAGGGTAGGTGTTTAATAAATTCTGATTATGTTATAACTTCATTAAATCCATTTATTAATCTCAATAAGGTACTATATGTACACTAAGTACATTTTAGACTCTGAAGAAAATATGAATGTGACCTCAGATAAAGCTGTCAACTCTTTGAGCATAAGTGGCAGTATTATTCTGCTGGATCCTTTATAGTTTGGATTTTTAACATAGGCACGTGAACCTCTTTTTTCATTTCAATATTATTAATTTACTTTGTATCCTCTTTGTTTTTGCTATGAAAATTATTCTGCAAAGGAGTCCAAATTTTCACAAGGTTGCCCAAGAGGTCTCTGACATAGAAAAAGTCAAGAATCTTGCTTCATAGACTGTGGCATATATTAGACACTAGGAAATGACTAACTGATTATTTACTATAAGAACCATTGTGGGATCTTATAAGAATCAAGATACTTTCATAATTTTCTACCAACTTTTCAGGGAATTAATGCAGTTGAAGAATTGGCGTAATAGGAAAGCCAAAATGATGTACAATTCCCTTGAATGTTTGATAAGCATTCTCTTTAAACTATATAACCAATGATCAAAATCACCTTATTTCTTTTCATTAATATTATGGTACTACACATGTGGTACACTAATAAAATGGACACTAACAAAATAAAATATGATTTAAAATTTATGGCACAATGGAAATACTCAGGAACAATTCAAAACAATGACAGCCACTTGTTCTGTCTTCTTTCCTGGATACTATTTTTTTTTTTTTTGCCTAAGTGGAATCCACTTTCCTACATGAACTGGAATTGAACAGCATTAATAGCATCCCCATGGTTTTGCTTCTTCCTATGTGGCCTCCAGTGATTTCATCATATTTTAGTTAGAAGAAAATACCAAAATATAACCTTTCAAGTATGAAAGTCTTTCTCAAAAGCTGTTTCTTTGGACTCTACAACATGAGCTGAAGAACTGCCTAAACCTAAAATCCCATTCATTGTATTCCTCCACTGTTTTACATACAGTATCATCATCCAAGTACTACTACTTTTGGGCTATTTGGTAGGCAGACACACTATGTAATTAAAGATACAAGGTGTTTTTTTGTTTCTATTAAAGCCCTGCTATCTTTCCCTAGCCTCAGGGTTGGACTTATGCAAAGTTTTGAAGTAGGAAACATGGTATAATGGGAATAGAGAAAAGGATTTGGAAACAGGAGAGCTAGATTTGGGTCCTGATTCTGCTAGCCCACACCAGCATGTGATCTTGAACAAATCATTTGTCTTTTTGGGGTCTGTTTTCACCCTAGTTGGTTAACTTAGGCTGATTCTTTCTGCTTATATACACTGAACTCATTCCAGAATTCTTAGTTGATAGGTTTCCCTTCCATTTCTTTCTTTAAATCCTCCACAGAATATCTACCTAAGGTACATTAAGACTTTTCTCTGGTTCTTCTGGGATCCTTTAAAATCCAATATTGAAAAATACAGATACATTCAACTAATATTTATACACATATCCATATGTGTATATATTTATATAGCTATGTGTGTATGTGTGCATATATTAGTCCAATATAAGATGTTAAATTATATGTATATGTGTATATGTATATGTGCACATATACCTGTCCCTCTATATATACACATGTACACACACACACACATACACACACAGACTCAATGCCAGATTTCAGAGAATCCGAGAGAGAGAGAGAGAGAGAGAGAGAGAGAGAGAGGGAGAGAGAGAGAGAGAGAGGGAGAGAGAGAGAGAGAGAGGGAAAGGAGATAACAGATATGTAGATGGGGATGTTTGGTAGATAGCATATTTATACATATGAAACTATGAATCTTAGTTGTGTACATGTAATTTTAAAAAAGTGTATATTGAATTTAGCATGATGGTACCCATATTTCTCTTCTTGATTGCACTACCTTATTAATTTCCTTTTTTTTTCTCATGTATATTATAATGTCAAAAATCCACAAAAGATTAAAAGAACCAGAAATGGGCCTTGATCTAGGTTATGCAGGTATTCTATGGAGGATTTTGAAAAAATGGACAGGAAACCTATCAGCTAAAAAGGTTGAAATGGGTTTGGTGGATATAAACAGAAGAAATCAGCATAGGGTGGCTAAAATGATACAAGATTTAGAGTCAGGATACCTCTGTTCAAATTCCTGATATGTTGCTTATTTTGTTAAATACAGAAACGTGTCTTTATCTTTCTACTATTTTAGCCTTCAGTCCTGATGTTAGCATGACCCTGGACAATTAAAAATAAAAGAAAATCAAAGGAATCATTAGGATTCTAATACAAGATTAAATTACATATAAACATGTAATTAAAATTTTTGCATGTATGTATGATGCATATATGTACAAATCTACATATGTATATGCTATAATGTTTGATTCTATATTTTTATATAAGACTTCATTTCTTTATCCCTGAAAAACTGTACTTTGCTCTCTAGATAAGCCAATCTTTGGTTTAGTTTTTTCAGCCACAAATTAAATAGTATATCTTCAATAATGGCTTCCCTCCTTGATTTACATGCTATTTAATATAAGTACTCTTTTTAATAATAATAATTTTGGCTTTAGATAACTCCAAGGCAAAATTGGGTGGCAAAAAGCTTGCATGATTGAAATGGAAATGATTCAAATGAGAAAAGCGTTAGAAATCCAAATAAAAAAGAAGAAAGTAAAAGAGAAAAGAAGATGTCTGACCATCCAAAATGAAACCCCATGAGCATTCTATATCATGCACTACATTTCAAAAAGATTACACAGAGAAAGCTTTGACCACTATTCCTCTGTTATTAGATATTGGATGTCCTAGGAATAGGGCTTGTAACATATTTCTATTAATAAGCTCTCCTTCTTGTACCCTTCACCTTTCTATTATCCTTCACTAGAACACTCAATTTACTCTAAACACATACACATGCATACACACACATAGACACATGCTTGTACGCACACACACATTCAGACTAACAAGAATCAAAAGGAGTACAACACAAATATTCTTCTCTCCATCCGAACCAGGTCAGTTCTTAACTTCATTAAATTGCTGTCATATGGCGTCTGCTGACATGCATCAGCTTTTGAGAGCCTCACTCATCAGGTATTCTCTAAGATTGTTAACGAGAACAGCAACTCTCATTAGGGGTTCCCCAAAAGCAGCTAATTAAGGGACAAAGGTTGCTCAGATTGTGACAATTACACCTGTAAGGTCCCTGCCGCAACACCCAAATCTCTAACAAACCTATGTTTGGTGGCTTCGTGCAAGAAATAAAGAGCTTGTCCATTAAAAAAAATGAGAGGCAGAAACTGTCAAGCATTTGAAAAGCTTTACGAAAATGATCATCCAATTAGTGGCTATGATCAAATCAGGCATGAACTCTCTCTGGATGGCTCCATAATTTCCCTTCTTGCATGGTGTAATTTCATATAGCTCAAATGAACTCGTGAGAGGTAATTCAGTTCCAAACAGTTTTCTCATCACTGCTAATTATACTAATACATTGAAATGCCTCCTACAAAATGCATGAGCCCTTTAAGCCACCTCATTAATGTGATATAATTTTTGCCAGAATATATATCAAACCTATTATCACCACAGGTTTTCTTTAGCATTTTTCCCCCAAATGTCTATCAAAGGCTTTAAAAAAGTCGATTTCTTTGGGCTGGTCGTCTCATAATTAACTGTTTCTTTGAACTATGGCTGTCTATTGTGGTATTTTTCCCCCAGCACTAATGCTATCCAGTAAGACATCCCCCAGACCCACCAGCTTTTTTCCCCTCTGAGTATTTGATTCCTTAAATCTTTTTTCCCCTGTTGTAGCTGATTCTTTAAATGGCAAATGGGGCATGCAATGATGTGCAAAAATGAGTTATACAAACTGAAAGCAGGGGTGTAAAAAGAAGCATCATCTGAAACTAAAATAAAGACAGATTTTATGGTATTTATGTCAGTTAATTTAACTGCTGGTAGGGGCTTTTGTTGAAACATGAGTTAGTTCCAGTGTTTAACCTTGCAGTATTAATTTATGCTTTATGGCATGAGTACTTTATCATTCCCTCCTTGGGAAGACAGTTATCTCATTAGCCAGAATTTAATGAAATGCAAGGATACACTTCTTAATTTCAAAGATTACTATAACACAAATCAGGTGTAAATCTCAGACTGACTGCCCCTTCCTTTGCCTGTTTAAAAAAAGGGTTCATTTTGCAATCATATCACAGAAATTCATCTGGTGGTTACATTTTATCATGGCTAGTCTAAAGGCATCTCTCATCTGCTAAAGTTGGTTAAACTTTGCATCTGGTAATATTGATGACCCTGGAGCTACCACTAAGATTCCAGAGATCATAAGCTGCTACTTACCATGGAAATTGATGAAAAAAATTACACATTGATTACATCAGCAATTTCTTAAATTCATTTGCAAACATAGTTATAAGTTCCTACTCACCTTTAGACTAATGTGGCTTCCCTCATAAGCCATCATTTTTTGCTTTCCTTAGGGATTCATGTTCTTTAGTGTTTTTTCTGATCCTCTCATCAGTAGAACTTTCTCCAACTTCAAATTATTTACCTTTTTGTATAAAATATAAGTACTTTGAGGAGAGGTGTTTTTCATTTTAGATTTTGGATTTGCAGTGCCTAACACAAAGCATTGCATTTGATCGGCATGCTTGTTGAATTGACTATATCTCTCTGTGTATTATGTGTTAACATAAACTTTTTTTTATTATTTTGTAACATTTTTCCCACTGCTCTCCTCATATCTCTTTGTTTCTGTCTCTCCCCTTTTTTCTTTCCCCATTCTCCTTCCCTTTCTCTCTTACTGCCCCCTTCTCCATATATATGTATATTCATATATGTATATGTGTATCTGTGCATATTTATAGTCAAAATATTCTCACAGTGGCCATTTCAAAAAATGTGTCTCCTAGTTTGAATTTTAAATCTATCAATTCTTTGTCAGGAGGTAGATATTATGACTAATCTTCATTTCTTTGTATTCATCGTTGAGTTCTAAAATCTTAGTTTTGCTTATTTTGCTAATAAAATTTTTTCTACTGCTGTCCTTTTTGTCATTGTGAAAGGTATAATGATATTCTGTTACATTTATGTACCATAATTTGTTTAAATAATACTCCAAAAGTAAGTATTTCTCCTACTTAACTTATGACTCTATATCACTCAAAGGTTCTGTATAGTTTGGTGACTTTTGGAGCATAATTTGCTTTCCTAAATTGTTAGATCAATTAACAGCCTTACTAGTAGTTCATTCATGTTTCTTCTTTTTTTTTACAGCTTTTCCAATTTTTTGCTATTTTGAGCCTTTGACATCTTTACCAAAGTGGTGAGATTAAGATGGAATTATTTAGTTTATATTTCTGTAATTAGTAGTGAATCTGAACAACTTTTTATGTAGCTATTGTTAAGTTAGATTTCTTCCTTTGAAAACTACCTGAATTAAAGATGATAAAAGAAGAAAAGGATAAATGCTGAAAGGGCTGTGGGAAAACAGGCACACATTTGCACTCTTAGAGAAACTGTGCATTGGTCAAGTCATTTGGTAAGGAAATTGGGAAACTATTCCCCAAATTTTATTAAAATGTACATATTCTTTAACCCAGGCATGCCACTACTAAGCTTATAATCCCCCAAAAAATCAAGGAAAAAAAGGACCTATATGTGCCAAACTATTTATAGCAATTATTTTCAGGATTGCCAAAAATGAAAACTAAAGGTGTATTGTCCTCTAGCAGAATGGCTAAATAAATTATAGTATATAAATGTAATGGAATGTTATTATTACATAAAAATTGTGAAATTGACAGATTCTGAAGAAATTAAGAAGACATCCATGAACTGAAAAAGTTCAAAGGGAATAAAACTAGCAGAAAAATTATAACAATATAATTGAGAAAATCAATTTTGGAAGAACTGATTTTTAAAATTAGAATTAGAACATTAATCAAATCCATGATAATCCCAGTCCAAAAGAATGAACATAAAACATATCACTCATTTCTTTCCAAAGAGATTTCACAGAAAGATACATATATTTTCTGACATAGCCAATTAGTTGCACTGTGTAATCATGCATGTGTTAAGGACTTCCTTTTTTTTTTGGTTTTTTTTTGTTTTTATTTGATCAATGGTAGGAGTGATAGTGGTACAAAGACAATAAAAGAAAAAATAGATATGAGCAGTTTAAGAAGAATTATTGGTAGCAATAGTGTCATTAAAAATATTATATTTTGAGAAAAATTTCACCAAAAGCAAGCATACCCAATGTATTAATATTATTGTGGTTATTTTCCTATAATGCATAAATATGTTTTAATATTATATTTGATTGTTTTCTTTATTAACAAAATGATAAAATCTTAAAAATACTTGAATATATTTTGTTCAATTATAATTGAACAATTTCAATTGTTGTTGAACAGCAATAATTCAGCAATAATTGAACAATTAATATCTTCCTAAGATGTCATCAGGAATGCATATGTTAATAAAAGAAGCTGCTTTTGTCACATGACAAAGGCAAGAGATGACAAGAAGACAGCCAAAGTACTCCACTGGTATCCTTGTGATATTACAAAAAAACAAAGGAAAGTCCTACTACATTAAATAGACTTTCTGGTATGAACATTTGGGAGGACATAGACAAGAATAACACAAATGGGGAGGCATGGTAAGTTGCAATCTTCGATATTGGAGGAATCATTCAAATTGATAAGATCATATATCTGAGGATTTGAGTATAACAAATTTTACACCAATTTATCAACATTTGTTAAGCACCTACTATATTCCAGGCACTGCCAGGCACAAAAATTTCATGAGAAAGATGAATGCTAGTTAGGATGGAGAGGTGTTCAATTAGCAAATGGTTAACTAAAGAATAATATGCAACAACATATTTATTCCACACTGAAAAAAATAGTTATATGTAAATTGCAAACATTAGTTAGCATAGTATTATTTATTTATTTATATATTCATTCATTCATTCATTTATCAATCTATCTATCTATCCATCTATTTATTTAGGTACAAGAGTATTATGTGTTCTGACAAATTGTTTTTCCAACTGAGCTCTCCTGGAAATGAGCTCCCCTATACAATCCATTTTCTATTCATTTATCAAAGCAATCTTCCTAAAGATCAACTCATCTCCTTATTAAATAAACTTTAGAGATCAACCAAGATCTATTATAAAATCCTCTGATTTTTAAAATATTTTATAACTTGTCCCCTTCCTATCTTTTTGGTCTTTTTATACCTTTCTCTCTTCCACATATGCTACACTTTTTGTTCCTTTAACATGCTACATCTCTTAAAACTGTATTCTACACATGAATCTAGAATAGAATATTTCCTTAGTTCTATCTTGGAAAAAGCTAAAAGGGATCTCAGAGATCATCCAGTCTAACTCCCCTATCTTATAGCTAAATGGAGAATTGGATAGGAGTATCTTTTGCTGGAGTCAATCTGTTAATGGCAGAATCAAGATTAGAGCCCAAATCTTTGGAACCTCCAGTATTCTCTGTTCATTGTTCAACAATGGTTGTTAGAGTACATTGGACAAGATTATAAATAGGGAAGCTATGTGACATACAGTGGACAGAATGTCAGACCTGGAGTCAGAAATACTCATTTTCCTGAGTTCAAATCTGGTCTCATATTGTGACTGATCTGAGCAAGTCCCTTAATTTTGTTTGCCTCAATTTGAACATCTATAAACTGAGCTGGAGAAGTAAATGACAAACTACTATATTTTTTGCCAAGAAAACCCCCAAATGGGGGTCATGAAGAGTCAGACATAATTGAAACAATTCAACAAAAGATAATACATAAATCATAGCATTGAGTAAAGATTGGCTGCTAGATTCCATGTCTCTATTTAAATCTGTAAGGACCATGGAATCCAAGATCTAGTCTGGCTGCTTATTCAGAATTTTTTTTGCTTTCAACCAATTGGAATTTTCTAGTAATTGAAGTCCCTTCATAAAAATAATAAAGATAACAATGAAAATAAAATAATCAACATTTTCATAATTAATTATTAAGCAATACACTTAATAATTAAGTGTTATACATAGATTTAGAACTGGAACTAAATCTAGAGGTTACGCAGTTCATGCTGTATTTCATTTGATCTATGCTACTATTCTATGGAGCTAACACTATTATTATCTCCACTTTATAGGTGAAGAGAAAAAGAGGTAGGCAAGAGTGAGATGATTTGCCCAGAGTCATGCTAGCAAATCTTTGAGGAGGAATATGAACTCAGATTTCTTTGACTCAAGTCCCCAGCTCTCTCCACTATGACTTTCAAATCTACAGCAAAATAGCTATTGAGGCTCAAAACAGTCATCCTGACAAGGATGATAGTCATATTGTCAAGTCCTGAAGTGTCTTCTGAAATATTGAGGAAGTGCTAAATTATATTGGAAATGTATAGTATTCCCTGAATTTTACATTACTCTAATTTTTTGACTAATGCTACTTTAAAGTATGAACATATAGTGCCTTCATTATTCAGAACCTAACTTTATCTTTTATAACATAAACTATCTTTTATGTTTTATATTTTAAATTTCACCTTTTGCCCTGCAAGCATTGTACTGAATACAGAAAGTGTCCTTTCTTTTTGTATGTGAACTCATAAGAAACATAAAATAAACTTTCTCTGCTCTGGGAAATGTGTGTGTCCCACCTGATTGCCAAATACAATACCTGGTAAGACTTCCTGACTCCAAGCCCAGCACTCCATCCACTGGGTCATTGAGCTGCTTTGCTGAAGGACGTTTTAAATCTTTCCATTTCTACCAGTATCTATTAGTGTTCCAAAAATCATACAGTATGTAGTCATTTGTTGGATTGAATTTAGTACTTTAAGATAAAATTTTAAATGAGAAAAAAGTTAAAAAAAGATCTCTTAAATAGGGATTTGTTTATTTGTAACTTCATATTTGATGAATATTATCACTATTATTATTATTATTATTATTATATTAACATCAGTAACTTTTGATTATTAATATAGTGTAAATTTGCTATGGGGCTATACATAATAAAATGGAGTCCAACATAAAATGGCTCATTCTTAGATAGTATCCAAGTCAGATTAATTGCTGGATGTTTTCAAAGACAATATTTAAAGTAATGAGAAAATCCTTAGGCCCATATCTTATAGTTTAGTGTTTGGCACCTAGCAAACATTGAATACATTCTCTATAATCTCTCTCTTTGCGCCCCTCCCCCTGCCAATGTCTGTCTTTTTAATCTCTCTTTCTCTCTCTCTCTCTCTCTCTCTCTCTCTCTCTCTCTCTCTCTCTCTCTCTCTCTCTCTCTCTGTCTCTGTAAATATCTATATCTATATATATAGATATAGATAGATAGATAGATATATTTATCTATATCTATCTATCTATCTATAGATATATAATCTGTTGGAGTGTGCATAGGGTGTTCAGAGAGGAGTAGGACCTCTGATGTGAGGGCTTATGAGTCCTTTTCAGAGTTGTCTACCCACCTTTGATATCCATTTGCCATCCAAATTTCACTTGTGGTTCCAAGAAGCTGTATCATGTGCAGCAGACATACCCTAGTAAATTATCTTGGCAGAGAAACTGAAAGATGTTGAAGGTAATAGGCCTCAAATATGTTGGTAAGGATTCAGGCATGTGAAGAGTTTCCCCAGTAGCATGGTTGGATGAGAACAATTTGTTCCACTGGCCAGGAAAACAGCTGAAGTAGGTACTGTGGAACTTAGAATCTGGTCAAATAGCAAAGATTCCAAGGTCATCCACCATCACCAGGATGTCATCAATCATCCTGACTTTTGTCCTGCTACTGGACTTTGATGTCTATAGAAGAGGGAGTGAAGCTGAAGATTTTTTTCAACTCTGATTTACTTAAATCCAGTTAATATGC